>NC_056741.1:1379561457-1379658957 GCF_019279795.1 Protopterus annectens | reverse complement strand
GTCCTTTTCCTTCCTCTCCAGCTCCGGCAGTGCCAGGACCACTAACTGAACTCCAGTCACTAAGAGTGCAGTCAGGACTCCATCCCTCTGTGCCACAAAGCCAGGCTAAATGATTGGTTTATATGTATTTGTATGCATGGGCGCCGGAACCATAGAGCGAGGGGGGAGGGGAGCCCCCCCACACTTTTGCAGATCATCCATACCTCCTGAATTACTTCTTTATTTATTTTTTGCACTTTAGCTGACATCATCACGTGCGTGATGATATCAGCTCATCCAGCCTGTCAGAGTTGAGCTTGTGGCGCACGTATTTCCAGGTTAAATGCTTTTGCAAGCAGGAGCAAACTGTTTTATTTTAATTAGCTGATGCTTATCAGAAGCAGAGAAGGATTTATTTTCGGAAGCTGCCTGGGTGAAAGCTGCTGATTATGCACTCTGAAGATGGAGTCTGTTGGGATTTATTACGTTATTATATTCAGAGTAAGTAAGATGTTGGGTGGGAAAATGCCCCCAACAGGATACATCTGATGGCTAGAGGTATTCAAGCTCAAACCCTGTACCTTGGGTGCAGGTAAAAAGAGCCTATAGTCCCTAGCCACCATCACTTGTGAATTTATGCCTCACATTTTTGTTCTGTTCCTCTGGTTTTCAGGAGTGGTAAAACAAAACCTTTTATTCTAGCAATTTTCTTCTTCTTCTTCTTTCGGCTGCTCTCGTTAGGGATCACCACAGCAGATCAACTGTTTCCATTTCTTCCTGTCCTCTTCATCTTGCTCTGTCACACCAACCACCTGCATGTCCTCTATCACCACATCCATAAACCTTATTTTAGGCCTTCCTCTTTTCCTGTTACCTGGTAGCTTCATCCTTAGCATCTTTTTCCCAATATACTATGCATCCCTCCTCAGCACATGTCCAAACCAACATAATCGTGCCTCTCTGGCTTTGTCTCCAAACCTTCCAACCTGGGCTGACCCTCTAATATACTTATTTCTAATCCTGTCCATCCTCGACACACCCAGTGCAAATCTTAACATCTTCAACTCTGGCACATCAAGCTCTGACTCCTGCCTTTTTGTCAATGCAGCTGTCTCCAACCCATATAACATAGCTGGTCTCACTACCCTCTTGTAGATCTTCCCTTTCACTTTTACTGGTACTCGTCTGTCACAAATCAATCCTGACACTCTTCTCCACCCACTCCATCCTGCCTGTACTCTCTTCTTCACCTCTTTTCCACACTCACCATTACTCTGAACTGTTGATCCCAAGTATTTAAACTCAACCACCTTTGCCACCTTTACTGCCTGCATCGTCACCATTCCTCTATCCTCCCTCTCATTCACACAAATATATTCTGTCTTAGTTTTGCTGACCTTCATTCCTCTTCTCTCTAGAGCATATCTCCACCTCTCCAGGGTCTCCTCCACCTGTTCCCTACTCTCACTACAGATCACAATGTTATCTGCAAACATCATAGTCCATGGGGACTCCTGTCTGATCTCATCTGTCAACCTGTCCATCACCATTGCAAATAAGAAAGGGCTCAGAGCTGATCCTTGATGTAATCCCACCTCCACCTTAAACGCATCCGTCACTCCCACCGCAGACCTCACCGCTGTCACACTACCCTCGTACATATCCTGTACCACTCTTACATACTTCTCTGACACTCCCGACTTCCACATACAATATCACAACTCCTCTCTAGGCACACTGTCATATGCTTTCTCTAAATCCACAAAGACACAATGCAACTCCTTCTGACCTTCTCTGTTCTTCTCCATCAACACTCTCAGAGCAAACATCGCATCTGTAGTGCTCTTTCCTGGCATGAAACCATACTGCTGATCACTAATCATCACCTCCCTTCTTAACCTAGCTTCCACTACTCTTTCCCATAACTTCATGCTGTGACTGATAAGTTTAATCCTTCTGTATTTACTACAGCTCTGCACATCACCCTTATTCTTAAAAATCGGTACCAAAACACTTTTTCTCCATTCCTCAGGCATCCTCTCACTTTCCAAGATTTCATTAAACAATGTAGTTAAAAACTCCACTGCCATTTCACCTGAACACCTCCATGCTCCCATTCACACACCATGATAAAACAATTTGAACCCACCTCCAATATACCTAGCCTTGCTTCCCTTCCATCTGGTCTCTTGCACACACAATATACCAGCCTTCCTTCGGTCCATCATATCAGCTAGCTCTCTCCTTATACCAGTCATACTGCCAACATTCAAAGTTCCGACCCTCACTATCACAGTCCTAGCCTTTACCTTTCGGGCATGCCTTCCCCCTCTTCTCCTCCGACATATATATATATATATATATATATATATATATATATATATATATATATATATATATATATATATATATATATATATATATATATATATATATATATATATATATATATATATATATATATATATATATATACATACACATATATACATACACATATATACACACAAATATATATATATATATATATATATATAAATATATACATACATATATATACATACATACACATACATAGACATACACATATACATACACACATATATATATATATATATATATATATATATGCATATATATATACATATACATATATATATATATATATATATATATATATATATATATATATATATATATATATATATATATATATATATATATATATATATATATATATACATACATACATATATATACATACATATATATATATATATATATATATATATATATATATATATATATATATGATAATATTGACGAACGCCCAATGATATACAAAGATAACACCCTGCAGAGCCAACTGTGAATCATTCAAGGTATGACCAAATGGTGTATGAAAGTCTTATAAAGTTCTTAATACAATAATGGCTAGTGGCGATAGTTGTAAAATCACATAAATTCTAATTACTCACTTGAGTAAAACGCTCATTCAATCTCTTCATGTGTTTGAATAAAACCGAAAAATATTCATCACTTCTAATATTAATAGCATCCAAGGACAGCTTGCTGTAGGTTCGTACACAATGCCGAATATCAAGACTTGACTTAAAACAGCGTTATTCCAAACCACAGTGGTATAGCATACTGGTCAGCGTATATCCAAAAACTTACGTGCATCCAAATGCTTATGCCTTATGCACAAAACCCATCAATCCATGTGTATAGGTTTAAAACAAGAGTTTTATTTTCGTAAGCGCTTTCACGGCTGTATATCGCCGCTTCATCAGACAAACAACAAGAACTCGTTAAAACAAACTTTTTTAAAAGACTTTTTAACCACGTAAGCATTGCTTCAACCTATCAAATGCAGTCCATACTTAAAGTCATAAACACATGAAAATCCTAACACTATAAAAATATTAATTAAATATCTATAATCTTTAAATGCTCTATCATGCAACCAATTCTGTAATGTTGACTCAGAAATTCCATTGCTCGCGTTTCAGAATACACAACCATATTTAGCGGTAGCAATAAAATAATAATGGTCCACATGTTGATGAATTCGTAACCGGCAATTAATGCATTGATGTCCAATATCACAACATTAAAAGTTGCAAATACATATATAGGCTTTTGAAAGCTTTGATGAAACCTTTAAAATCAAGGGACTTCATATAAAGTGCGGTATTAATTGTAGACACTTATTACATGTTGCGATTGTAACTAGCTATTGATCTAATTGTATACAGTGATTGCAGATACATATAAAGGCTTGCGAAATTTAGATATCAAAAATCAAAAAAAACAAAAAAACCGAAAGAAGTTGCAATGCATATAAAAAGCTTTTAAATCTAGCATATGACCAGTAAAATCAAAGCTGCACATAACACGCACTATTAAATACAAACTTGTTGTGTTATGCGATTGCAACTAACTATTGATCTAATATTGTATAATAGTTGCAAATACATATGAAGACTTACAGAATTTAAAAATCAAATTTACCAAGAAAAGTTGCAAGTTCGTATGAAAACTTTTGAATCTTTTAACATGACCCTTAGAATCAAGAGCTGCACATAACGTGCAGTATTAGATACGAACACTTGTTGCGTGTTGTTGCGACCGCTGCTGGCAGTCAATCCAATGACATATAATGCCACAATATTAAAAATAACAAATGCAAATAACAAGCTTTGATAAAGCAATAACAATTAAAAACAAAGATCAAAAAAATCAAAAAATCAAATCCCACACATAAAGCATGATGTTATATACAGACACTCATTGCATACTATTGCACCTTCTTACAGTCTATGTAGACTACATACCTACATTAAACATAGTGCCTTAGAATATTGCAATATATTTACAATGTATCTATATAAAAATGTGTCTATATAAAAATGTATATATATATATATATATATATATATATATATATATATATATATATATATATACATACATATATATATATATATATATATATATATATATATATATATATACATATACACACACATGCATACATATATACACACATATACACATATACACATATATACAAATACATATATATATATATATATATATATATATATTCATATATATATATACATATATATATATATATATATATATATATATACATACATATATATATATATATATATATATATATATATATATATATATATATACACACACACACACACACACATACATATATATATATATATATATATATACACACACACACACACACATACATATATATATATATATATATATATATATATATATATATATATATATACACATACATACACATATATATCGGTACCAAAGCACTTTTTCTCCATTCCTCAGGCATCCTCTCACTTTCCAAGATTTCATTAAACAATATAGTTAAAAACTCCACTGCCATTTCACCTGAACACCACCATGCTTCCACAGATATGTCATCTGGACCAACAGCCTTTCCATTCTTCATCCTCTTCATAGCTATCCTTACTTCCTCCTTGCTAATCCACTGCACTTCATGATTCACTATCTGCACACCATCCAACCTTCTCTCCCTCTCATTCTCATTCATCAACCCCTCAAAGTACTCTTTCCATCTCCTCAACACACTCTCCTCGCTTGTGAGTATGTTTCCCTCATTATCCTTTATCACCCTTACCTGCTGCACATCTTTACTAGCTCGGTCCCTCTGTCTAGCCAATCGGTACAGTTCCTTTTCTCCCTCCTTAGTGTCCAAACTTTTATACAACTCTTCATATGCCTTATCCTTAGCCTTCGCCACCTCTCTCTTTCCCATGTACCTCATTTCCTTATACTCTTGTCTACTTTCTTCATCTCTTTGACAATCCCACTTCTTCTTCGCCAACCTCTTTCTCTGTATACTCTACTGTACTTCTTCATTCCACCACCAGGTCTCCTTGTCCTCCTTCCTCTTTCCAGATGTCACACCAAGCACCTTTCTAGCCATCTCTCTTACTAGCTCTGCTGTAGTTACCCAACTATTCGGTAACTCTTCAATGCCACTGAGTGCCTGTCTTAACTCTTCCCTGAACATCACCTCACAATTACCCTTTTTCAATTTCCACCATTTGATCCATGGTGCTGCCCTCACACTCATCCTCCTCTTCTTGATCACCAATTTCATCCTACAAACCACCATCCTATGCTGCCTAACTACACTTTCCCCTTGCCACCACTCTACAGTCTCCAGTCTCCTTCAGACTGGCCTTTCTACATAAGATATAATCCACCTGTGTGCATCTTCCTCCACTCTTGTATGTCACCCTATGCTCCTCCCTCTTGTTAAAATACATATTCATCACAGCCATGTCCATCCTTTTTGCAAAATCCACTACCATCTGACCTTCTGCATTCCTTTTCTTAACACCATACCTACCCATCACTTCCTCATCCCCTCTGTTCCCTTCACCAACATGCCCATTGAAATCTGCTCCAATCACCAGTCTCTCACCCTTGGGCACAGTCATCACCACTTCATCCAACTCACTCCAAAATTTTTCTTTCTCATCCATTGCACACCCAACTTGTGGAGCATATGCACTAACAGCATTCATCATTACACCATCAATTTCCAGCTTCAAAAACATCACTCTATCTGACACTCTTTTCACCTCCAAAACACTCTTAGCATACTGTTCCTTAAGGATAATGCCTACGCCATTTCTCCTCCCATCCACACCATGATAAAACAATTTGAACCCGCCTCCGATACACCTAGCCTTGCTCCCCTTCCATCTGGTCTCTTGCACACATAATATACCAACCTTCCTTTGGTCCACCATATCAGCTAGCTCTCTCCCTACACCAGTCATAATGCCAACATTCAAAGTTCTGACCCTCACTGTCACAGTCCTAGCCTTTACCTGCTTTCAGGCATGCATTCCCCCTCTTCTCCTCCTTCGGCCAACAGTAGCCCAATTTCCGCCAGCACCCTGTTGGCCAACAGTACTGGTGGCAGTCGTTGTTAACTCAGGCCTCGACTGATCCAGTATGTATTTCTGTACTGTTGTCTGCATGTATGATCTGGCAAAATTTTACGCTGGATGCCCTTCCTGACACAACCCCCCCCATTTATCCGGGCTTGGGACTGGAACAAAGAAATGCACTGGCTTGTGCTTCCCCAGTGGCTGGGTTCTAGCAATTTTCTAAAGTTATAAAATCAGTATTTGAAATGTGTCCCTATTTTGTGGCTGTATTCCCCCATTATTGGCTTTGTTCTGTATTTTTGTGCTAAGAGGTTGAGCACTAATGTGAGAAGTGAGAACTGAATTCACTAAATGATATGATAGCCATTTAAGTTTGTCTTCCTGTCTTTCAAGAAACTGCTGGTTTAGCTTAGTGATATGTTGCTCTGACTATAGTACTCTGGGTTCAAGATTTGGCAGTGAAATGCATGGTGGTAGCACAACATTTTATGCAAGCAACTTTCCAAAATTATACAAGCAATGTTTAAAATGTGTCCCTGGTTTTTGGCCTTTTGCCCCCCCCCCCCATTGAAAATAAGTTCAAGAAGCTGTGCAACATGCTATGACTTACACTACTGTGATTCTGTATTTATATATTGTGTGTAGAAGTAGACTGTTATCATGGAAATGTTCTGAATAGGGCAGTTTTGTCATTATTGGTGCATGCATTTCGCTTCATTGCCTACTGGAAAAATGTTCAAACAATACATTTAAAATGCAATTGTGTGTGGAAGTAGACTGTTATCATGGGAATGTTCTGAATAGGGCAGTTTTGTCATTATTGGTGCATGCATTTTGCTTCATTGCCTACTGGAAAAATGTTCAAACAATAAATTTAAAATGCAGTTGTGTGTGGAAGTTGACCTTTATGATGGAAATGTTCTGAATAGGGCAGTTTAGCTATAGCCGCCGGAACCACAGGGTGAGGGGGAGGATGACTCATGTGCACGTTGCACACTAATTTAAACACAAAAGTGCACGAAAAGCACTTCTTGCTGATACACCTCCCAAGTGTTAGCTTCGTGGATAACTGCTTACTTCTAAGGCTCCAGCTCTGGAGTAAGTCAGTGATATTTCATTCTGTTATGCTTATGCAGTAAGCAATGGCCATTTATTTTATGCAGAAGCTCCGAAGAGATAGTGATAGCTGTTTAGTGCTAGCTCCATTTATTTTATGCAGTAGCACTGAAGTCATATTTCTGTCTCCGTTTATTTTATGCAGTAGCTCTGAAGTGATAGTGATGGCCGTTTAGTGCTAGTTCCATTTATTTTATGCAGGAGCTCCGAAGTGGTATTTCTGGCTCCATTTATTTTATGCAGTAGCTAGATAGCTCACTTTGCTATTGGCCTAAATCTTTCTTTATCCCACTATGTTCTGTAAAGTGGCTGGAATTTCCCTCAATACCTTAATCAAACCAGTCACAAAATGGTGCACAGATTGTTACAGATTTGATTGTAGCAACGTTAGTGTACACATTGCATTTTAATTCTGTATTTCAAATATACAGAATAGAAAACATAGGAAGTAACAGTGCATGAGTTTACTGTACGAGGACTTGCTGGCTGTTCCCATGGTGGTGTGAGAACAGTGTGAACGTTGGTGAAATATTTGAGGCATTGCTTAGAATGATATTTACAAATTGTCATCAAGGTTTCAAAACATTTACAGTCAGTTATTTTGGCATTAGAATGGGCTCTGACATTGGGTACCACTTGAGATTGCATAGTATTCCAAGATGTTGATAACCAAGGATATATTCAAGTTGTTTAATGTCTGGAATAATTTATGTGCTACAGTTTGTAGGTACAATGCTATTGGATTTATATCAAAAAGGGCCATAGTAGCTCCAAAGTGATAGCTCCATTTATTTTATACAGTAGCTCCAAAGCAATATTTCTTGTGTGTGTGTGTAATTGAGCTCAAACCCTGTATCTTAGGTACAGGATCCTGCATTTTCTACCCACACCACCACGTGATTCAGGGAGTTTGGTTCATACTTTTGGTCTGTTCCTCTTAAGATTTGTGGCTTTCTGGCAAATCATAATGAAAGCCCTTTCAGTCTTACCATCTTTTTATTTGGAAACACACAGTAACACAAAACACTATTTTAGCAGCTTTCTAAGATTATACAAGCAATATTTAAAATGTGTCCCTGGTTTTAGCCCTTTGCCACCCCCAAATAAATTTTGGCTTTTTCCAGATTTCTTCTGCTGTGAAATTGAAAGCTTTACTTGTGTCAAGTGGATGGTGCAGTGGTAGTGTTGTTGCCTCCCACCAAAAGGTTATGTAGTTTGATTCTTGGCTGGGGTGCCTTCTGTGTGGTGTCTGTATGTCCTCCCTGTATTTGGGTGGGGGTACTTTGGTTTCCTCCCATGTTATAAAGACATGCAGCTGGAGCATTTCTCCCTGGGCCTCTACTGAAACTTGGTTTTCTTCCAAGTCTGACTTTCCTGGTAAAAAAATGTTAAATAAATAAAAATTTTTACAAGGAGCTGAGAGCTTCAGGGGAAGAGAAGTTTAACGCTACGTATTCCAAGACCGTTTGCATTGTTACCACAACAGGTAGTAGCTTACTTTTGATGCAGAAGGCTGTTCCAAGTCTGACTTTCCTGGTAAAAAAAATATTAAATAAATAAAAATGTTTACAAGGAGCTGAGAGCTTCAGGGGAAGAGAAGTTTAGTGCTGTGTATTCCAAGATTGTTTGCATTGTTAGCACATCAGGTAGTAGCTTACTTTTGATGCAGAAGGCTGTGGGTTCTACTCCCACAGTATGCAGATCGCTAATAATGTACTATGTTGTATTTTAAAGGGAGTGGATGCTACAGTCTTGTGAATGTCCTCCTTTGGAGGAGTTACCTAGTAACAATGAACCTGTTATCAGTTTGCCATCCATTCCCTGTTGCAATATTATTAGCCTATCATTTTTTAATATAACAGGCAATTTATTCTTCAAGGGCAACAGCCAATTTATTTTTAGATGGAACAATGAAATATAGAGTTGTTTGCTAGCAGCAGCCTCTTCGTTAGTTAGAGATCCCTTAAATGTGGAATTATTTAGATGACTTACTTCTGCAGACATTTTGCATATTTACTGATATTGGTGGATTATGAGAAGTTTGAGTGGCCTTTTATGGTTGAAATTTTCTAAAATGGGTAGTTTTGTTTTGTCATTATTGGTTCATACATTCTGTTTCATTGCTTACTGGAAGACTATTCAAAATTACAGCACCAGTTGTTAGAATGTGTTTTAAATCTGCCAGATTTAAAACGCATTCTAACAACTGGTGCGGTATTATACAAGGAATATAATTTAGTACAATCAGGAAGGTGAATCAAGGAATGCATGCATGTATGCATGGCCCTAAAAATGTGTTTGAAAACAGCCCAGAGGAAAGTGTGAAAGGCTCAACATCATGGGAAAATTTTAAGCTTTACTCTTGTTACCAAAGCAATGGATGAAGGTAAAACAGTCCACACCACATTACCTTGACCTAGCTAAGCCTTTTGACACAATCCCCTACTCAGGTGTAGTACAAAAGATGAATAATGTAGGAGCAAACACTTACATCACCAGCTGCATTGCCAGCTTGGCTCATAGGATGCAGGAGATCAAAACAGGAGACCAGTCACCAATGGAGTCCCCCAGGGTTCAGTGCTGAGACTTTTTCTGTTTGGTATATACATCTCAAAAGTAAAAGGAAATACCAAAGAGCTTTGGCCAGCTAAGTTTGAGATGACTGCAAGCTAGGAGAAGTCCTTGAATCCCCAAATGACTTAACCATCTTGCAGGAAGGTTTGTCCCAAATAATAACTGGTGTCAAAATTATGACAATGTCCTCTCAGAACTGATCCAGTTGTTTGGCATTTGGGAACTTGTGTGTACAGTGACCTAACGTTTGACGAACATGTGCCCAGAGTCATAAGAAAGCCTTTCTATATTGTACAGCTTATAAACAAATTGATTGTGACTAGATCTAGAGATGTTGTTGTTCCCCTTTACAAAGTTCTCATTTTGTGAATCATTTTGTATAATGCCCACTTTGGCATGTATCTGTCTAGCCCCATGCAACAATTGGAATACCTCCAGAGATACCTTACTAAAAGGATACAGGTCCTAAACAATAGGTCTTGCATGGACCACCTCAAAGATTTATTACTATACTCAGTATCCTACAGAGCCCTTAGAGGTGACAAGTCTGGCATGCAAAGCATCCTCCGACATAATCCAGATGGACCTACTGAACATCAGCAAGTCAAATGGCATCAGAAATACTCAGTCCAGGTATCTAAACTGAATGTTGTGGAGAGATGGATATATATCACAGAGGCTACCACAGAGGCTACCACTGTTCCAGAACAGACTATCCATAAAAATAAAGCAAAGCTCATCCATCCATATTCAAATGCAACTTGGATCTAAGGATGGGTAATAGAAAATGTACTCCAGGATTTTCTCTCATGCAACTAATGGATAGAGCTAGTTCCTAAATGCGGCATCCCTTACAAGGCCTCCTTAAATTATCTATGGTATGATCACAGTTGTTCTCACTAGGGTTATTATACAATTATCAGCCATGGGGATAGCAAAGTAACTAAGACCAATCAGAAAATGTTAATTCAAGCACCAAAAGGGAATTGACCAAGTTAAAATGTCTTGAAAGTGAACCTATGTTGTGGTAGCAAATAGTTATAAAAAAATTACCCTTTTTAGTTCAGTATGTGCCCCTGTCACCCTCTGCCACTCCCCTGTCACTTCCGGCGCCTATGTTTGTATGTATGGCAGTGGAGTGCAGTGCTATTAAGGGAACATAATTCCTCAGACAAAATTCCCTGAAACTAGGCCATCAAACTGACATTCACAAATAACATCACAAATGAAACACTTGTACAGCAAAAATATTAACAAAAAATAAGCAAAATCAACATTTAATATGGAAGAAAGGGCCCAAGCTCTCCCAATTTGAGGGCTTCACACATTTACACATCACTAATTATTTTCACTCTGAGGTACCAGCACCTCAGAGAATGTGTAATATTCAAAATAACATTGAAAATACATCCTTTTGCTGACCTCATGCCACCTAGAATAAAAATATCTAAGTTGTATAAACAAACTGGACAGACAAAAATTAGTAAAGGAAAGTAAAAAGCCATACTAAAATGCGAACCCACAAACTAAACTTCAAGGTCTGGTGGGGAAAACCTATGTCTGAACATCTGAGTGTTATGAATACTCAATTTGTTGGGTTAGAAAGTAATTATTTTTGCTATTTAGCAGTAGTGTATTATCCTACTGCACAATCACTTGTGTCTAATATAGTAAATGGATGTGCTCTGCTGATGGCAGAACTTTCAATAAAGTTCTCTGCGGCCCATGAGGGGTCTATTTCTGCATGTTATCCAGGGTAAAGATTGTGCATGCACCTGACTAGTGTCACCACACTGTTAAGTAATTAAAAGAAGGAACTGTTTAAAAAGCTACTTACAATGTATGCAGCTGGAGTATTTAAGAGTGAATATACATGTTAGGCAATAGAAATAGTAGGCATTTTTGAACAAAATAATATATTTTTTTAATTTGTGATCCAATAAAAAAGATTGGATAATGATTTCTAATATAATACGTGATACTTGGATGATGATTTCTAATATGGTAAGACACGATACATGCCCTAATAATACTGGTAGGGAGTCGATAACGCTGCTCCATCTAAGATACTCTCTCTGTCAGAGACTCTATAATCTTTCCTGTGTGCCCAAAGGGATGCACAGTGGGACAGCAGTAACATCAGTCACAAATTTCCAACCGGTATTTAGGTCACCTTATGGAACCAACTCCCCTTTAAGAGTGCTCATCGGCCAGTCAAAGGTATCCTCAGGTGCAGCTTTTGAAGAAATATGTGGGATATAAATATATCCTAGGTAAATGACTTGGACTGATTCACATTCATCATTACAACAATTTACTTCTCTTACTAGTGAATAGGAGGCTCATTGAGGTGCATAGTACAAAAGATGGGGTTAAAAACGAAGACTGACACACCATCAGCCCTTTTATATATGCAGAATAAGTACTACTACCTAGTAGCAAGATTTCAGCATCAGAACTATAAAACCTGATCCAGGTTTCAGTGACAGCAGCTATATCACACGTTTACTCATTCACCCAGCTGTAAAGAGTACGTTCATTACACAGACTGCAGGCATTGATATGGGCAGGTTGTGTTTTTTTCGCACTTACCCAGTATATATCATTCTGGTCACAAGGGATGGAAATATTGAAAACAGACCCAGGATTTGGATGGGCATTACAACTGAGGAATGATCCTTATCTGTTTTTGGAAGCAGGCTCAGTATTTGTTTCAGTACTTGTTAGAAAACCTATTCATTAGTTCTTTATCCACAAATGTCTTCATTCCAATTTATTAAAATAACTTGAAATGTAGTGAATCTGCACTCCTCATTGCTCAAACATAAAGTATCATAAACCGCCTTCTGTCAGAAGTGTGAGACCCGATATTTCAAGTCCTAACATTTCACAAAAGAAAGTAACTTTTAAACAAAAAAGAGAATTCCAAAATCCATTGGGGGTGTCATCTCCCTGTGTTTCTCACACCCTGCTATTTATATATACTATCCCTAAGATTCTGTACTTTGAATTTGTGGAATGCCGTGAGATGCCATAACCTTAGACTTACTATATTTCCATCACATTGGCATTTGCAGTTTTGCTATTCAGGCAGTCACAATTATGGCACTCAGAATTACAAAAGGAACCCCTCTCAAACGTGTCTTTATTTTAAATAAAGGAACCCCTCTCAAACGTGTCTTTATTTTAAATAAAGGAACCCCTCTCAAACGTGTCTTTATTTTAAATAAAGGAACCCTCTCAAACGTGTCTTTATTTTAAATAAAGGAACCCCTCTCAAACGTGTCTTTATTTTAAATAAAGGAACCCCTCTCAAACGTGTCTTTATTTTAAATAAAGGAACCCCTCTCAAACGTGTCTTTATTTTAAATAAAGGAACCCCTCTCAAACGTGTCTTTATTTTAAATAAAGGAACCCCTCTCAAACGTGTCTTTATTTTAAATAAAGGAACCCCTCTCAAAAGTGTCTTTATTTTAAATAAAGGAACCTCTCTCAAACGTGTCTTTATTTTAAATAAAGGAACCCCTCTCAAACGTGTCTTTATTTTAAATAAAGCAACCCCTCTCAAACGTGTCTTTATTTTAAATAAAGGAACCCCTCTCAAACGTGTCTTTATTTTAAATAAAGGAACCCCTCTCAAACGTGCCTTTATTTTAAATAAAGGAACCCCTCTCAAACGTGTCTTCATTTTAAATAAAGGAACCCCTCTCAAACGTGTCTTTATTTTAAATAAAGGAAACCCTCTCAAACGTGTCTTTATTTTAAATAAAGGAACCCCTCTCAAACGTGTCTTTATTTTAAATAAAGGAACCCCTCTCAAACGTGTCTTGATTTTAAATAGTCTTACACATTAATTATAACACACATGCAAATTTTCCTGTACAGTTAGCCAATAACACTCAAATTATAAGTTCTTAGGTACTTACTAGTTAGTGATCCGTGAGGATCTTAAGAAGCCTGGCCTTACATTTCATGATAGTTTTTCAGCCCTTGTGTTTTGTGTATGAATAATCCAGAGAAGGGCAGAATATGAATACATTAGAACATTTACTCGGTGCCCCTATCCATGAGAGATATGGGTGTGAACCAGTCCTGAATAGATAAAAAAACTACTTGCTTTATGAGAAGTGGAAGATGTTTCAACAGAAGCGGTACTCTCTATGGTACATATCATTCCAACAACATGCTCTATTTATGTTTCAAAAGACATTGAAATCCCTCGAATGGGTGTTCATATTATCACTGAACTTGTGAATGTGTAGTAAGCCAGAAAGGATAGGGTCTGTTGAAGCTCTATATGTAAGGCAGAGGTTGCCTTTTGAAAGCCTATATGATACTGAGCAAAGGGACAAGCCTTTGAGATGATCTGTATAGTTTTTATGATTTAGGCCCTTGATTTTTTTTAGTGAGAAGGCATTGCAGGCTTTCCACTTGTGACAAGTGTTTGGACAGTTTTATAATGAAAGGGGCATTATACTCAAAGGTAGACCTAAAGAGAGGCAATTACAGTGGAATGACTATTCCTTTTGATTCTGAAAGGATTGTGAAATTAAAATGAATAACCCATGCCTGTTATATGCTTGAAGCTAACATTACCATTTAGCTACCAGAAATAATTAATTTTTCATCAGTTTGTTATCTCTGATATAATGTTACTGCTTTGAAAGCCTTAGCATTTAAATTGATGGCCAGCCCCTCCTTTAAAACATGCATTGTCATTGTGCTTCCATGAATCTGACTCTATACAGTTGTGTTATGCTCACTTATTAATCTCCTGAAGAATCTTCCTGCTTTTTCTGCATAAATCGTATATGAGCACATTACAGTATAAGCAAGATAAAAGTTACAGTGTACACTAGAAATCATACACATATTCAAAAAGAATGACTGAAGAGGTATTAGACATGATGTTCATCCAACAAGAATTTTGCTGATGTGCACTGATGAACAAGTCACATGACACACTAACCCAAGTAAGGATAAATCCCCTTAAATATATAGCCACAGTGCAATTACTATATATTTACATATGATTACAGTACATACATTATATCCACCTAATTTTAAAAAGAAAGTGCAGTTTATATAAATAGTTGCATTTGCATACAATGCTTTCAAGTATTTATAGTATACTATAAATCTACTAAGTTCATCATGTCCTATGCATTGATAAAAAAATAAAAGCATTCCTGTGTATGGCTTTGTTCAAAGAGCCTTCAAATTTGTATTTACTATATGCAATCACTGCATCATAATGGTTTCTTGATTGTATATGGTATGTGGAGTTACTTTGTCATACTGTTTTTCTGGATTGCATACACTGTGTCTAGTCCCTGCATCGTACTGGTTTCTTGATTGTACATGCAATGTCTGGTCACTACATCATACTGGTTTCTTGACTGCACATGCTATGTCTGGTCACTACATCATACTGGTTTCTTGACTGCCCATGCTATGTCTGATCACTACATCATACTGGTTTGTTGGCTGCACATGCTATGTCTGGTCACTACATCATACTGGTTTGTTGGCTGCACATGCTATGTCTGGTCACTACATCATACTGGTTTGTTGGCTGCACATGCTATGTCTGGTCGCTACGTCACTACATCATACTGGTGTCTTCATAGGTTTATAGGTTCATAGTTAGGTACTAGGCTATCGACCCAAGGGCCTATGTAAGCCTAGCCAACAAGGTTCCCTGGCTTACGCCACCCAAGAAAGTTATTTTCCTGTCACACTGTCGAGCAGAGACACAGAAGGGATCCCCGGGGTGTATTTCCTATTTCCCATCCACTCATCAAGATTTTTCTTGAAGAGTGCTAATGAGGAGCTTTGTTTGATATAGATAGGTAGTCTGTTCCAGAGTATGGGAAGTCTCTGGGACAGGAATCTATCCCTCCAGCATGTCCTGTTTATTGTGGTGACAAGGTTTTGGTCCCTAGAGCATGTAGCTCAGAGGGATTGGGATTTATTTAGGTGTAGCATGTCCAACAGCTCTGGGTTTAACATAGCTTTATATGTTAGGCAGAGATCACCTCAGAATAGGCGGTATGCTACTGAGTAAAACTGGAGTTTTTTGAGGCGGTCAGTGTAGAGCATTTGTTTGAGGCCAGTAATCCTCTTTGTGAGGTACTTCTGTGGCCTTTCCAGCTGCTGCAGATGTCTTGTGAGGTACATTCCAAAGGGGGCATTGTACTCTATAATGGGTCTAATGAGTGTCGAGTAGAGGAGAACAATGACCTGTTTTTTCCTGGATGAGAAACCTTTTGTAATGAGGTGTGCCATGTAGAAGGACTTCCTGACTACTGTGGCAATGTGATTATCAAAGGATAGACTACTATCCACCTGGGTCTCAAGGTCTCTTATCACACATTCAGTGTTAAGTAGATTGCTGCCTATGTGGTAGTTCATGGGTACAGAGTTTTTACCAAAGGGGATAACACTGCACTTTTTGGCATTGAGCTTGAGGCCATGGCTCTGACACCAGGCATCTGTCTCAGCGAGGCCCTTCTGTAGAATGTCCACATCATTTGGGGACTTGACTATGGCTCCTAGTTTGCAGTCATCTGCATACTTCGTTCTTGAATGCACGTGCAATGTCTGGTCCTTACAACATACTAGTTTATTATCGGTTTTCCATATCATGAACACTCACAGTGGGATTAGAAGAAACTTCAGCTATTTTTGCTATAGCAGCTTGTAGACCTTTCTCACTCATATCAGAATCAGTCTTAGTGCTTGACTCTCTGAGTCACAGTAAGCTGAATTATCATGCACAGACTAATTTTCACACAGAAAAGGTGGTGGTGGCAGTGATTTTTCTAGCTCTGTTCCTGAATACAATTCACTTGAATCAGTGTATGTAGGCAAGCTGTCTTCTTCTAGACCCAATTAACTCATTCTTTCCAGGTTTCTCTATACACTTGTGCATGGGGTCCTTGAACAAAATATGTTCCTTTGGCTCAGTGACATGAACGGGCACATTGCTTTTCGGTAAAAGTCCAAAATCTAAGTGACCCTCACGTTTCACCCTTTCTGCAACAGAGAAATATTTTGTATGATTTTTATCATAATAAAACTTATGTTTGCCTTGCCTTTCTGGTCACAGTTCATTTGCATTTCTTTTGCAGTGAGTAATTTACCCTGAAGGCATCTATCAGTGAAAAGCTGTGCAGGTCCTATAAACTGCAGTAGTGCACTCCTATATTCTATAACTGAAGAAATAGCTCTTTGACTTCTCTCTGAATGTTTACACTTTTTAATCACATATTTAGTTGACCAGGCAATGTTTGAATTCCTTCTACCTCACAAAAGTATGCAACTAATTCTTAACTCATACATTGAGGACTGTTGTTTGAAATTACTTCATCAGGAATACCATGCCTAAGAAAAGTTGATATCAATATTGTGATAAAACTAGACCCAAAGCTTAACAGCGTTAAAAAGATTTTGAATAATTGCAATAATTATCAACTCAGAGAAGATAATGAGCATATTTGCAATAAAATAAACCAAATCTAGCTTTCAACCAAAGAAAATCTGAAATTGCATGCAGCAACATTTCTTCTCTTACAAATGTCATTGCTTCTCACAGTTTGTTCTATCTGCCCAGACATCTTAAGCCAAAAAGGAACACTGTGTGTTCTTCCTTAATATGTGGTAATTAATAAACATGACTCATGCTTTAGTCAATAAATTTGTATGCAGCTGCTTGGAAATAATAATTCTGACACCTTTAAACAAAAAAAAATATTGTTCACAAAGAAATTTATGCCAGTGCTTGATATATTCACAAATGTCTGGCTGCACTGATTTCACATAATCTGGCCAGCCATTTATAACTCCATCACCCAATACTGTATTTCATCGTCCTTTGTTTTTTTAAACTCTTAAGCATTTCCATCTTCTCTGCAGATGTAGCTAATTCTAGGATAATGTACAAAACTTCTAAATATTTCTCCAGTAAATACTCTTTACATATTTGCAAGTATGATCTTCTAATCTCAAGGCATCAGCTATATGCATTAGTTTACCTGGTTTATGCTGAACCTGCATATCATTTTTTTTATTAATTTGACTGGGTAAGCCTATTGGACACAAATGTACTTTTTTAGGGGTGACACAGTACCTCGGAGTCACACAGTAAGAAAACGGAGGTGGAAGAAAACAAACCCTATACCTTAGTCTACAGGGAGCAGATGATTAACAGCTTAGACTGTTAATTCCTCTGAGCTGTCATTCTTTTGCAAAGTCAGTAGCATCTTTGAAGCCTTACTAGATCCTTCTGATTTTTTCTTAAATATAGTTTAAAGAGATTTATGATCTATATCTGTGGTAAAATAGTCACTCTAAAGTCAATCACAAAACTTTACACAAAAACTTTAGACAACCAAACAGTATAATTATCATCTCTTTTTTAATTTGAGCACAGAGTGTCTGAGCACATGTCAAAGCTCTTGACCCGTAAGGTATTGATCCACAGGCTTGCAGCAAGCAGTAGTTTTCCAAGCAATTATTGACTATAATCTTCTTGGAGTATTTTCGGGAATAATACATCAATAGAATTTCAGTTCTGTCCCCGTCAGTGGATACATTTGTAAGCATGTCAAAGCTTCTATCTTGGTCCATTGACCAAAACCAAGCTAATCCCTGTTCTAGTAGCTTCCTTAGTGGTTCTTTTATATCTGGTAACTCTGGAATGAGCTTGGGAAGATAATGCACCATTCAAGGAATCATGTAAGCATTGGTTTATCATCGGAATTCTGTACGTTCATAATTATTTTGACATTTTTAGAGTTTGGCTTGATACTTTTAGAAGTCATGGCACATGCACTTGAAAGTTGTTATGCAGCTTTGACAATTAACTCTTCTTCAGCTGCAGGCCTATTTCCCTCAGCCCAGTAACTTAACAAGATATAAACCATGTTCCTTCTTTGTAGTGCCCCCCCCCCAGCAGAAGATCGTTAATTATACTGACCAGGCTTTGTCAGATACTGCTCTGTAAAACACTTCTCAAGCTAATAAGATTTAAAGTGAAACCTTATAAAGATCTGTCTACCCAGAGACGTGCTGAATGTGTAGTTTCAAGTAGCTTTATCTAGACTAATTTAATTAGCATCAGATAAATAGAAAAGCTTATCACAAAGCAAAGTTGCAACAACTTCATTAAGTGTTTGAAATGGACAGTGTTTCCTTTTGATCCATTTCAGCATGAGGATCTAAACACATTTTGAGTTTGTCTTGCTTCACACCTGTTATCACACTTTTTACCTAGTAATTTATTTCTGTTTCTTTAATAATAACCACCATGGCTTCCATGCCCTTAAGTTATTGCTCAGAGCGATGCCTTTGTGGATCTGAGACTCTTCTTAGTATGTTTATAACTGTTGTTGTTAGTCATTCGGTTGACTGTCTTTATGACCTCAAGGACTTTAACATCCCAGCACAGTCTGCCATGAGCTTATTTAAGTTCTTGCAGATTCATCTGCATTAATTCAGTAATACTGTCCATCAGCCTGCAAACTCATCTTCATTAATTCAGTAATACTGTCCATCAGCCTGCAGATTCATCTTCATTGATTCAGTAATACTGTCCATCAGCCTGCAGATTCATCTTTATTAAGTCAGTAATACTGTCCATCAGCCTGCATATTCATCTTCATTAATTCAGTAATACTGTCCATCAGCCTGCAGATTCATCTTCATTAATTCAGTAATACTGTCCATCAGCCTTAGTCTCTGCTGCTACCTTCTTCTATTGCCTTTGATCTTCCCCAGCATCAGTGTCAACTTTAGTGAATCCTATCTTTGCATTATGTGTCCAAAGTATTTGAGCTTAATTCTGTTATCAGGCATTGCAGTGAGGAGCCTGGCTTTATTTCTGTAAGTATTGGCTGGATCAATCTTCTTTCGGTCTGTGGAACTGACAAATGTTTTCTACAGCAACAGAGTTCAAAAACATTAATTTTCCAGTGCATAACCTTACTTATAGTTCATCTCCCACAGCTATATGTTCCTACTGGGAAAACTGTAGCTTGACTAACTGGACCTTTGTTGATAATATGATGTCTTTGGACTTCCTCAGGTGGCAGATAGCCCAGACTAGTAACAAGTCAGAATAACTCTATAAGACATCATCAGTAACTAAAGGATTATGACTAACAAAGTAATCATTCTGTATGATATGCTCAACAGTGTATCTGTTATGGGATTTGCTAGTTATATCAGCATTATTAACCTTTATTAATATGTACCCCATCACAGTGTATGTCAAAAATATTCAAGTTGCCCTTGTGGTTATTTTACATATTTTATGCGCTACCTCTTCAGCACTATCAGAGTTACATCTTTTACAATTTACTTTACTTTAATACAAAGTGCACTGATTTATTAGTAATTCTGCAGCTGGACAACGTGAATCCTTATAGTGATACCAAGTGTCTCACAAACATCTTACAATTTAATTTTCTTTAATACAAAGTGCACTGATTTATTAATAATTCTGCAGCTGGACAAAGTGAATCATTATAGTGATACCAAGTGTCTCACAAGCATCTTACAATTTAATTTTCTTTAATACAAAGTGCACTGATTTATTCATCATTCTGAAGCAGCACATTGTGAATCCTTATAGCGATACCAAGTGCCTCACAAGGATTATAACCTAATATATTTGGCTGCTTTAGATGTCTCTTCTAGGAGACTACCAGAAACAAACAACTTAAATTTTCCACACATATATTCACAGCCCAGTCATATGTGGCCCATAGGCATCAGATCATGTCCGGAATATGTCAAACATATTCAGTGACTTAAATGTAGTTTCAGATAATACATTACATTCTGCACTGGTTTGAAGCTTAAATGTAACTCTCTTGCATTTAATCACAGGGTCATTGGTTCATAGCTACTTACTAGGGTATTTATCTGTGAAGATGTTAAGAAGCGTAGCCTTTATATAGTTTTTAGCCTGTGTATTTTGCATACAAATTACCCAGAAATGAGCCAAACATTTTTTTGGGGATATTTACATGTTTCTTCTATCTATGATGGACAAGAGTAATAAACCAGGTATGAATTTGTGGTTACCAATCCATTCATCCAAACTACATTTGAACAGAGTAAAAGTACTTTGCTTTATGTGAAGTGAGAGACAGTTCTATAGAAGCATTATTATCTGTGATAAAAGTCCATCACTCCAACATGTTCTATTTATTTTACAAAAGAGATTAAAATCTGGTTTTCTATGATACTGCTGGATTGCAAATGTGTAATAGATCTGACAGAATAGGGTCTGTTGAAACTGTATAAGAGGCAAAGGTCATCTCTCAGTAGCTTGAGTCATAATTTTCTCTGATCAGAAATCATCTGAGTTGTATAGTAGGCAACTCAGATGTGCTCACAACTATTTTTGTTTTGTTCTGTTTGTCCCTAAGATGTGCATATATTACTGTAACAATTGTTTTGATTTTTTTATGTCTTTGCAAGGTTATAACACTTTCTATATAGTCTGCAAACTTCATCATCAAAGTCCCTTAAAATATCCTGGCTAGAATTTATTTTAAGACCCAAGAATGCAATGTCACCTACTTCAATTAACTAGAGTCACTTTGCACTAAACCCAACACAATTTTCCTAGGCCACTTGAACTACCCAACTATAGACTGGGAAACATATCCCACTTCTAGTGTGCAGGCTCGGAGATTCCTGGACGTTGTCAACATAAATGTTCTGGAACAAATAGACAGGGTACCCACTAGGTAAAATAACATCCTTAACCTTGTGCTATGGGTGAGCTATGCTCCATTCCCCCATGTAATGTCCTCTTTTGTCAGGTCCAACCACAAAGCCATCTCCTTCAAAATAAAATTAAAACCCAAGACCTGTCCTGCCCCTGGTAATTTTAGAAATTTCTCCAAGGCAAACGTTCTGCTTCTACGTGATACTCTGTCTGTTTTACCCCCCAAACCCTGAATCATCTACCATCTATGCAGAAAAGTACACCTCTAACTTATACTAACATGAACACAACTGCACTGAAGCAAATGCACCTAATAAATGCAAGTGCAGGGCAAATCCAAAAAAACAAACTACTACAGTGGAACCACAGAATAAATAAACTGTATAACAAAAGTAAGAAACTTATTGTCAAAAATAGGAAGTGCAACACCTTGCATGATAGGAATTATATCATTAAACAAGAAAATTAAAAACCTAATTAAAACTACAAAGTCCAATTTTGAGAGTAAAATAGCCACCCAGGCCAAGGACAACCACAATGCCTTCTTCAACTGAATCAACAGTTTCAAGGGCAACATGCAGCAGTGTGCTGAAATGATTGTAAACGGTGCCACCTATACCAATGCAGAGCTGCATTAATTCCAAGCTGCTTCCTGAGAAGTAGTATTAACCCAGTTAACTTATTATGGCCTTCCCGTGGTAAGATAACATGGATAGAATCTGCAGCAGGTGGGTGCAACAGACAGCCAATCTGCACAAAAGCTCTGAAGGGGTTCTCAGCAAAACTGCAACCAGACCGCTCAGTGAAGTTAATGTTACAGACAATTATTTGGTGCTACTAGGGCATGTCTCTGCTCACTGAGGATATTTCACTCCTTTCACAAGCTTAATGGTGCTTACTACCTATAACTAACCAGTTGGCTTTTAGTAATGAGGAGGATGCAGGAAAGTGAGGTGAAAGGTCAGAAGCAAATGCTGTCAGAAAAGTTAAACACGTCACTGACTGAGATCTGGAAGCATTAAAAGCCTCAAGGACTTATATTTATTGATTTGTTCATTCATTTGCCTGTTATCTGCTTATAGCTATTTGCATATTATCTTTGTAAGTCATTAGAAATGGAAGTTTTATAACATTTACACAATGCAACACTGAATTTTAATTTTATACTTTAATGCATGCTAACACATTTAATTGCATTTTTGTGAGCGTGTTGCTATAAATCTTGCTTGTCGTAGTAGCAAGAATACAGTCAATGAAAAATACTGATCACATTACAGCTTGTATTTTATTTATGCTTCCAAATATAAAAAGTTATAATACTTTTAAGCAATGTAACACATGAAGAGAAACACATCTGTTTAAGTATTCAAGGTTGAAAAGAGTTTAATGTTCTACTGTTCAAATTCCATTGTAAAACAATAGTATTTTGTTATAAAAAGAATCTCCCGGAAGATTGGCTTTGGCTTTTCCCAGTTTGTGTGTTACTTACTGCTATGATAAGCAACCCACATCTGTGAAAATGTGTATGTCTTGTGTTGTTGCTTCTGGTCTTTTCCTTTGTTTTCTAATCCAAACCTCAATGAGAGAATATACTAAAAATAACTTGCTTTAAATTCAAAGGATGTGAGCTAATAAATCTACCATGGAAGCTGTCAGTGAACAGTATCTCAGTGTTTGGTAAGCAGGATATCATGAAGCCTCAGGAAGCAGGATTTGCCACAAGACAGAAAATGAACAAGGCACATATGCTTACAGTATGATCTAATGGAGACAAGCTGGTTGTTGACCTCAGTGCAAAGAATTGGACAGCCTTGCTGAAACAATAATATTCTCTTAACCAGTAAAAATGTAATTCTGAGCATACATACTGGCTGCATACACAAAGGTAAAATGAAACCATTTAATTCAAAATTTGACATGTTGCTAGCAGGTGGGAGAAAAGAAACATGGCTAAGCAGTCGTAAGTGACTTAAGTAGAGTTTTTCTCCAATTATTTAACCATGGAACTGCTACCTATGCTGTGTATACAGCCCTTTCAAATCACACAAAATCTGTGTGTCAGAAGTAAAAAGGGTAAAATGATAACACAGCATGACTTGTGCGTATGTTATAACAGTAACCGTTAATAAGAAAAAGTATATTTCTCAAGTATGAGATGGCTAACACAGACATTAGCTACCTATATATTATGGCAGACTTTTGATGCATGCTGATAAATACACTGCTTAGACTCTGTTAATGCGCCTAATGAATGTTAATAGTTACTCACTCATAAGGATGTCACAACATAGTAACAAAATTTTGTAAAGGCTGAACTGCAGATATAGTCCAAGGATAGGTAGGACAGTTTACAACTGTTAAAATGCAAACCATACAAATGTCATTTTCATTGTTTGCAGGAACTGAGGCAGGCACCAACCCAAAGTAGAGTTTAGTCAGCAGCTAGAAATAAACACCTGTGGATATTGTATGAAGCACTTCCGTACCTTTCAGGTGTTTTATACCAATATTTGGCTCAACATTTACACTTACCTACCATAGTCATAGGAACATCAGACTATAGTCATCTTTTTCCTAAAAGATCTAAACCACAAAAATGATTTCATGCTTGGACAATACTTGTTCTCACATATGGCCTCACAAGTAAAGAGCTATTAAATCATTTACCCATTCTAGGTCATTCTATATATAATACAATCTTTTCACATAGTCATTTACATTTTAGCATATTCTCTACAAAATAGTAGATCACAGATTCACAGACTAAGTTTAAGATACTTACTTTGTTCAGGATATGTTAAAATAAACACGCATGTAAGATGTAGAAGATTTGGCTAGGCTAGTCTCAGCTGGCTCAGATGCAGCTAATCTGAACATATGACACCCATGCATGCACGCACTTGCACAACCATGCACATGCTTTCTCTCTTCCCTTCTTTAATATCTATTTCCCTTTCTTCCTTTTATTCTTGCCCTCAGTCTCTGCTCTCTCTGAATGATATGAACTCCTCAAGAACTTAAAAAATATTTCTTTCATTTTTGTGCCCCATGTGAAGATAGGTGAAGGCTACCAGCCTAGCCAGATAGAATTTTGTAGATAATTCTGTCATTTGTAAATATTAATATAAGCCACAGGCTTGTTCTCTTAAATGGAAGAAAATTGTGTTAAATGTGGAACTGCAAAAATGTAACAACAGTGCACTCTGCTGTAGGAAAGCTGATAAGTCAATGTAATTGTTTGATCACAAATCCCAGAGCCGAGATGTCTGGATGAAGGAATTCTTGCTTTTGTTTTGAGACTAGAGTTAATTGCTAGAATTTGCATGTATAATGTCTTTTATTGTTGTAGCTTCCTGACCAGTTGCAAGATCAAAAGGGCTGTTACACTCTGAGCTTCTGTTAGCCCGGGAAACAGAAAATAATGATGTAATCTGAAATGAGTCAGTGGTACTGTGTTATCAATTTAAGGACAGAGACACTCAGATCATTTTGCATTTGTCTTGAGAACATTCAACATCACCAGCACTCTGTCTATGCTCTATATGTAAGTTTATTTTAGAACTGTGTTTTCTCTTAGATATAGCTAGGAAATAGGAAGATTAGATTATTTTTTTCTGTATTGATGTCAGAACTTTTCTACTGTATTATTTTAAGTATTTCTCTGTGATCTCTGAACTCTTGACTAGCACTGTGTAGTAAAATGTATTGCCTTGTGTTTTTATTTATTATTAAATATTTTTTAAACCTTTCAACTGTGGCTGTTGTATGTAGAGATAATTTTAGCTCTAGAGTACATTGCATGTAAAGAGTGATACTGTCCAAGTCACTCCAATAAGCTTTGCTGTTCAGTCACACTTACCATTTGGATAATAATATTGCACAGTAATAATTGGACACTCTTTGTTAAGGGCCTTTTTAGTAGCTGATATTAGTGGTTGGTGGCAGTAATTTCTACCTTATAGCCTGGCAGAGAAGGGGGCATAGCTGGAGAACCTATGCCAACCTTTCCCAGGAGTGTCTGTGTGTTTGTATATAACTCATATCTCAAAGTATGTGTCTGCTACTTGGGCAGGGACATGAAGCACTGGTTGGACAGAGAGGGTGCTGGAAGTTTTAGCTTGACCACTAGGCTGAGATCTGGACCCTATAGCTGTGCCAGTGGGGAGTCTTATTGGGGATCTGGAGAGAAGGGGAAAAACCAGCCCTAGACTGACTGTGATCTCTGTGTGTTCTTAAGGGAAATTGCACTTTACTGCATGTGTATTTGTTATCCTCCCCTATGTGGACACCCCTCACCGGTGTTAGTGGTTAGGATTGAGACTCCTTGATTGCTAGGCCAGTGCGTGGGCATCACACCCCACTAAATACCTGAATAGGCAGAGCTGTCTTTCAGTGTTTCTTCATTGTGCTGAGTGATTTTTTTTCATAAGTCTATTAATTAAAGTTATAAGGAACAGTTCTACAACATTATATCAAGATCCTTTGTTGAAGCTGGAGTTTTTATCCTTTTAACTATATGATAGGTAGGGCCATGGATTGCTAAAATTACTGCAGCCATATAAATATAAAACAATTTTACGCACTTTGTTTATTATTTAATTTTGATTATGTTAATTTATTTGAAACAAGACTGTAATCAACAAAAAATAGACATTTAAAAATTAGATAATCAGATAATACTGGATAAATTGACAGCTATCTGCTGGGTATGACATACTTCATAGGGCTCAATTATTAGCATTTTGACAACTTGATAATTATCTGAATACGAGACAAAATGCCAGCAACAAGACTAGAGAACAAGAGGATATTCACAGAGGTGAGAACCTGTGAAACAGTGCCATGAAAGGGCTCATCTACTATTTTAATGATACTGTGGCAGTGTATTGACTCAGATGAGTTTGTAGCCAGTGAAAAAGAAGGCAAAGAGCAGAACAGCATTTAGATTGGTTCATGTAACCAATGTAGTTACATCACAGAGAAAAAGGAAATAGTGATACAAAATTTATTTAAACCCAAACTCAAATTTGTTAAAGGGAATTGTAATACTAAAATGGTGATTTATATAGCAATGTGCAAGGAATGCACGGCTTATTACATTGGGAAGACCAAGAGGTGTTTTAAAAAAACGTATATATGAGCACATGTACAATATAAAGAAGAAGGATCCTATAAGTGCTTTATACAAATATATAGAAACGAAAGGTCAGACACATGAATTTAAATTTGCTATCAATAAACTAAAATGGCTAGAACTTCCCAATCAATTAACTTACACTCAATTAACTCTAGCCCATAAGCTTATTCTAAACCCCTCCCTCTGTCCCTCCCTTTCCTCTGCCTTTAAAATGCACCTACCTAACAGAGTTCTAAGGTCAAATAATCAAAATCTACTGGAAGTGCACAAACCTACTCATCCCCCAGGCAAAAACCTTCTTTCCTTCAGCCTCGCACCGCCTCTGGAACTCCCTACCTCCACTCATCCGCACCACCTCTAACCACTCTACCTTCAAAAAGTCTCTTTTCTTGCATCTAACATCACAGTGGGAATGCTCTTGCTCCCACCCCACATAACTAACTCTACTTAATATCCTTCAATACCATATTCTATTTTTTTAGCTACTATGTTTGTTCTCTAAACTGTACTAATGTCTACAATTGTTGTATTACTATCATGTTACTTCTCAATGTATTAGCTGTTATGACTGCTATTCTATGTTGAATTAGTTTTTACTTTCATTGTGCCTACATAGTATTAATACTCTCTGTACCTAGATTGTCACTGTCTAATGTTGAATGTTTATTTTGTTTTGGAGCTTTTCTCCCCAGGACTCCATTGAAAATGGGTTCTTTAAGGCCCAATGGACTATCCTGGTAAACCAACTGCAATAAATAAATAAATAATAAAATATTGGACACCATTAAAAATGATTCTCGAGGTAGGGACTACAAGAATTTATTAAGTTATAGGGAGACCTGGTGGCAGCTATATTTAGATGCCACCTTACCAACAGGGCTTAATGATTATATATCTTAGAAGCCCATATTGTAAATGAATTAGTACCAACTAATTCATAGCTATTTTATTATCATTTATATTACTTATGTTCCTACCAGAGACCATTTTAATTTTCCCTTAGTTTGGAGACGAATAGTTTACACATACACATACATATATATAAATATATAGGCAGTTGTACATCCATATATCTTTTTATTAATATTAATTTTTATTAATATTGGTTTATAAAGGTTAGCCTTTCAGCAGTTGAGAGAAAACATAAGTTAGGAACTATAGGGGGTTCACTCATTGTATGTATGTATTTAAGTAAATAATATGGGCAAATATGTATTCTTAGTTTTTGTCTGACATCAATTAAAGTTAGTAGTAACTAACCAATAAAATAGCTAAATATCTGCTATGTTTAGATTAATGATTAGCAGACCCATATATATGTTATATGTTTTTTATAACTTATATTTACAATTATGTGTGAACACATTCATTGATTTCAAGCTCACATAAGTAAGGTCATAAGAGTATTATGATGTTATTGTTTAAAATTAAGCAGTGTTTTTTTTGAAAACAGTAGAATGTTATGAATTTCTTTAGCAATAGTTACTGTCGAGTTTCATGTTGAAGGAAACATTGTAACAACAGTAGAGTATATTTAATAATGGCACATATTTTAATTAAATATTACAAGCAATAGTGCCAGCATTTTTTAGATTATTATTTTTAGATTTACGTTTTGTTAGATTTTATAAGTTATTAGTGTTGCATATGTATTTTTAGGATTGCACATGCCGTCTTATAGGCAGGGAAACATTTAGTTAGGTAATATTGCTTTAATGCATATGAACGTAAATATTTGAATTGAAAGTTTTTGGCGCCAAAAAAGTTTTATAAGGCGTCCTTGGATCAGATATGGTGTTCTGATGAAGCCCATATCACATAGGTGAAAGCGCTTAACCGATTTTATGTAGTGGCGTTGGCTTTTGATATTTCTGGCAATAAAGTATCAGTTTTAACTTAGAACTTGTGGAAATGTTTTTGTGACGGTGTGGAGCTATTCGTATTGGAGGTGAAGCTATTTCTGTTTGTCGGATCCACTTTTCCGTATTTAGAGATGACTGAGCACTTATTGGTAACTCCATAGCACAATTTTTCTAGCAGCAGTTCTTGTGTCTATTCATTAATTTTGATTATGTTAATTTATTTGAAACATGACTGTAATCAACAAAAAATAGACTAATTTAAAAATTAGATAATCAGATAACACTGGATAAATTGACAGCTATCTGCTGGGTATGACATACTTCATATGGCTCAATTATTAGCATTTTGACAACTTGATAATTGTCTGAATACGAGACAAAATGCCAGCAACAAGACTAGAGAACAAGAGGATATTCACAGGGGTGAGAACCTGTGAAACAGTGCCATGAAAGGACTCATCTACTATTTTAATGATACTGTGGCAGTGTATTGACTCAGATGAGTTTGTAACCAGTGAAAAAGAAGGCAAAGAGCAGAACAGCATTTAGATTGGTTCGTGTAACCAATGTAGTTACATCACAGAGAAAAAGGAAATAGTGATACAAAATTTATTTAAACCCAAACTCAAATTTGTTAAAGGGAATTGTAATACTAAAATGGTGATTTATATAGCAATGTGCAAGGAATGCACGGCTTATTACATTGGGAAGACCAAGAGGTGTTTTAAAAAAACGTATATATGAGCACATGTACAATATAAAGAAGAAGGATCCTACAAGTACTTTATACAAACATATAGAAACGAAAGGTCAGACACATGAATTTAAATTTGCTATCAATAAACTAAAATGGCTAGAACTTCCCAATCAATTAACTTACACTCAATTAACTCTAGCCCATAAGCTTATTCTAAACCCCTCCCTCTGTCCCTCCCTTTCCTCTGCCTTTAAAATGCACCTACCTAACAGAGTTCTAAGGTCGAATAATCAAAATCTACTGGAAGTGCACAAACCTACTCATCCCCCAGGCAAAAACCTTCTTTCCTTCAGCCTCGCCTCTGGAACTCCCTACCTCCACTCATCCGCACCACCTCTAACCACTCTACCTTCAAAAAGTCTCTTTTCTTGCATCTAAAATCACAGTGGGAATGCTCTTGCTCCCACCCCACATAACTAACTCTACTTAATATCCTTCAATACCATATTCTATTTTTTTAGCTACTATGTTTGTTCTCTAAACTGTACTAATGTCTACAATTGTTGTATTACTATCATGTTACTTCTCAATGTATTAGCTGTTATGACTGCTATTCTATATTGGATTAGTTTTTACTTTCATTGTGCCTACATAGTATTAATACTCTCTGTACCTAGATTGTCACTGTCTAATGTTGAATGTTTATTTTGTTTTGGAGCTTTTCTCCCCAGGACTCCATTGAAAACGGGTTCTTTAAGGCCCAATGGACTATCCTGGTAAACCAACTGCAATAAATAAATAAATAATAAAATATTGGACACCATTAAAAATGATTCTCGAGGTAGGGACTACAAGAATTTATTAAGTTATAGGGAGACCTGGTGGCAGCTATATTTAGATGCCACCTTACCAACAGGGCTTAATGATTATATATCTTAGAAGCCCATATTGTAAATGAATTAGTACCAACTAATTCATAGCTATTTTATTATCATTTATATTACTTATGTTCCTACCAGAGACCATTTTAATTTTCCCTTAGTTTGGAGACGAATAGTTTACACATACACATACATATATATAAATATATAGGCAGTTGTACATCCATATATCTTTTTATTAATATTAATTTTTATTAATATTGGTTTATAAAGGTTAGCCTTTCAGCAGTTGAGAGAAAACATAAGTTAGGAACTATAGGGGGTTCACTCATTGTATGTATGTATTTAAGTAAATAATATGGGCAAATATCTATTCTTAGTTTTTGTCTGACATCAATTAAAGTTAGTAGTAACTAACCAATAAAATAGCTAAATATCTGCTATGTTTAGATTAATGATTAGCAGACCCATATATATGTTATATGTTTTTTATAACTTATATTTACAATTATGTGTGAACACATTCATTGATTTCAAGCTCACATAAGTAAGGTCATAAGAGTATTATGATGTTATTGTTTAAAATTAAGCAGTGTTTTTTTTGAAAACAGTAGAATGTTATGAATTTCTTTAGCAATAGTTACTGTCGAGTTTCATGTTGAAGGAAACATTGTAACAACAGTAGAGTATATTTAATAATGGCACATATTTTAATTAAATATTACAAGCAATAGTGCCAGCATTTTTTAGATTATTATTTTTTAGATTTACGTTTTTGTTAGATTTTATAAGTTATTAGTGTTGCATATGTATTTTTAGGATTGCGCACATGCCGTCTTATAGGCAGGGCGAAACATTTAGTTAGGTAATATTGCTTTAATGCATATGAACGTAAATATTTGAATTGAAAGTTTTTGGCGCCAAAAAAGTTTTATAAGGCGTCCTTGGATCAGATATGGTGTTCTGATGAAGCCCATATCACATAGGTGAAAGCGCTTAACCGATTTTATGTAGTGGCGTTGGCTTTTGATATTTCTGGCAATAAAGTATCAGTTTTAACTTAGAACTTGTGGAAATGTTTTTGTGACGGTGTGGAGCTATTCGTATTGGAAGTGAAGCTATTTCTGTTTGTCGGATCCACTTTTCCATATTTAGAGATGACTGAGCACTTATTGGTAACTCCGTAGCACAATTTTTCTAGCAGCAGTTTTTGTGTCTATTCATTAATTTTGATTATGTTAATTTATTTGAAACATGACTGTAATCAACAAAAAACAGACTAATTTAAAAATTAGATAATCAGATAATACTGGATAAATTGACAGCTATCTGCTGGGTATGACATACTTCATATGGCTCAATTATTAGCATTTTGACAACTTGATAATTGTCTGAATACGAGACAAAATGCCAGCAACAAGACTAGAGAACAAGAGGATATTCACAGAAGTGAGAACCTGTGAAACAGTGCCATGAAAGGACTCATCTACTATTTTAATGATACTGTGGCAGTGTATTGACTCAGATGAGTTTGCAACCAGTGAAAAAGAAGGCAAAGAGCAGAACAGCATTAAGATTGGCAAAATTAAGTCCATCAGAGCTATGGAAGCAAATGTTTGCACTCTACCAAAGTGAAGCAAAATTAGACAAGTGCAATCACGAGGTTTAGACAAACTTTTTCCTTTATGTTGTGGGCAGAGATGATTGTTATTGTTGGTATTTTTACATTTATTGAGAGATGAGCATTAAAGTCTTAAAGCTAGATAAAGATATTGTCTCTAAAAGACATGTAATACACAAAAGGGCATGCTTCCATAAATATGTTCAAAAAGGGAGTGAGCCTGTTCAAGTGCTTGTGAGAAATGTACATGAATTGGCAGGAGGCTTTGAGCTTGGGGGCACTAAAGATGAGCAAATAAGAGACAGGGTTGTCATAGGCATGCAGACTGTAAAATTCTGTAAAAGTTGTAGTTGGAGCAAAATTTAATGTTAGGAAAGCCAGACAAATTGCTTGTCAAAATGAACAAATTAAAAAGCAAAGAGCACATATAATACTGGTGAGATGTGAATGAAAAGATTACAAAATATGAGGGAGGCCAGTGTAAACATCAACGTGATAAAAATAATAGCTGCAAGCCAGAGAAGTGTATTACATGTAAACATGTGCATATGGCATCAAAATGTGTTTGCCATAAAGCAAAATGTGAAGGAAATTTAATAAAATGCAACATTTTACTGATGTGTGTAAAACCAGGGTGGTCAAGGAGTTATCTGGGCAGGCTGAAACTGAAGAAAATGCAATGTAAGCTTTCTTTTTGACTTCTGTGATTATGCACTCAGACCTACATGAAGATTGACATGTCAGGTTTCCAATTTATAGCCAGTGAGATTTAACTAGACACTAGGTCATACATAACTGCAGTGTCACATGTTGCATCTAGAAGCATCTCAAAGTTATCAAAGCTGATCAAAGCAGAAACTGAAGTACACAGCCCAGGCAGAAAGCTCATATGCAAGGAGAAGATTCCTAGCCATGACTGGCTAGAAAGGGCACAAATATGGGTTCTGTATTTATGTGTTGCTGGGTATGTAAATAATCTTCTGAGCAGAGCCACTATATGTAACTTGGGTTTAATTGCCATAACTGAAGCTATAAGTGTGGCTGTGTCTGGTGATGTTAGACCCCTTAAATGTCATCCAGTAAAGATTTCCCTGACATTATATGTTATCCCTCATGCCCTTACTATGTCACAAAGAGTACCATTCCCCATATTGTCTAAAATATAGGCCAAGTTAAAATGGATGCACTATCTTGGGATTTTTGAAACAGTTGCAGAACATATTGACTAGTGTTCTCCAGTGGTACCGATAATAATGAAAATTCCAACATGAGAATTTGTGTTAAATTAAAACACTGAATAATGTGGCAAGGGAGAGAAATCTAGCTTATCTATAGCAACCAAGTTAGCTGTGGAAAGGATGCTGTCTACATTAGATGCATCCAGTGGGTTTTGGCAAATAGCCCTTAACTCAAACAGCAAGAAGGTGACAACTTTCATTACTAAATAATATCTGCAACACTGCTGACCCTCACAGAGTGTACAATAAAAACTAAAGATAAAGTGAAAATCCACTCCTTACTTCCGTTGTAAGTTTTTCAGTAAATTAAATGCTTTTGCCCCTAAGATTGGAATTTTATCAGAATATTTATTTATTTCAGTGCTCACAAATTTATAAAATTGATGTCATGTGACTAACAACTACCAGTCCCACAAATGTTCATAATCAATCAAATGACATCACTTCCTGGTTATGAAAAGTATTATGATAAATGGTTAGTGTCATTAAATCAAAACTAAAAAAATATTTAATAAATTTGCAATAAAGTCTTTACTAAAAAATCATGTAAAATCGAAAATATAATATGCAAAATGTGCATTAACAACATTTTTTCATACTAGTTTAAAGCTTGCCAGAATATTTAAAACTCTTGGGCTGGAGGTGTGGTTATTCAGCCCTGGTTTGTTAACTGAGTTCAGTTTGTGTTGCCAGACTAACTCATATTTTTCTAATCTGCTTTCCGACACACTTCCTCTCAACTTTCTCTCTACCTTCTCCAAATAAAAAATAAAAAACCTTTTGAAATGTACACATTCTAAAGAATGTTTAGAAAGGGCATTACTGGTGTTGCATTGTTTCATGTCATAATAGTTCTTGTAATTATGACTTTTTAACTGTCCTTCTGTTTTGCCTATATAAAAACTTAATAAGGGCTCACAAGATAGCTGGCTGAAGGTTCTGCTTCAAACCACCAAAGAGGCAGGGCTCATGCTCAGTAAGGAAAGGTATTTTTGCAAGACAAAAATTTGTATTTTGGAAACTATATCAGTAGAGATGACATTGGGGAGTCTCCCTACTCTTTGATAGCCTAGGTGGATATAAAAGATCTCACAGTACCTGCCATTAGCACATACAGATAGGGCTTCAGTTCAACATTTCATCCAAAGGATGACACACTCACGGGGACAACACTCCCTCCTTCCCCATTGAAGTGCGCTGCAGTATCAACAGTCCATCTACATGGCATGGGGCTTACCTCTCAACTGGACAGATTTTTCAGAATGTCCAGATTTTTGCTTCGGATTTTTGGTGTCTGTCTCTCATAAAATTGTGGTTGTCTGGCAAATCCTTGGCAAATGATTGAGGATTGAAGTCTTAAAATATTGACAGACATTTGAGTTTCAGCCTTCATACCCTTCAGAAACTTCATGCCAATGCAAAACCTTTTATTCTATCATCTTTTTAACTTTGTAAGAGCAATATTGAAAATGTGTTCCTATTTTTTGTCCTTTGTCCCCCCATTATTTATGGCTTTGTCCAGATTTCTTGCTCTTAGAGTTGGAGAGGTGTTTGGGAGTAGCCCACAGCCTTCTGCACCAAAGTCAAGTATGCTACCTATTGTACTGCTAACACTGCTTTGGAATTCTGTAGCAGAAACACTGTTGGCCATTTGATAAATAACCTGTTGCACATTGAAAACAGACTTAGCATGAGCAATAGTGAGCTTCTCTTACCTTGAAACACACACTCCTTGAAAATGCAATGAAAATCACATGCACCCGTGTAATTTTGGAGATTTTTTTTTCCATTAAGCTGTGAAATGAAATGCATGAGCCAATAAAAGACAAAATTACCCACATATCAATCAACTCTGATGACTCAGTGAGGATTAAGGCTCTAGTCTCCTGTAGCCAAAGTACAGGGTTTGAGTCTGAGCAAGTTAATTATCTAACCTGCCATCCCTAACTAGGGCATTAATCACACACCTCTGAGTACTTGGAATGCTCTTCTGTCAGTCTATGGTAGCACTCCGGGTATTCAAAAGGGAAAGCAGCAGCACTTTCAAGTTCTCTGGTCCAATGTGCATTTGAAAATGATGGACGGAACCAGTCCAAGAAATCTAATGAAAGTGAAGTTTGAAGTTCCAAACGTAGCCCCTAGCAACCCCCCTCATTCCAGCAGGCCATAGGCAACTTCCTAGGTCACCTAGTGCTGGATCTGGCTCTGGGTCTGGACAGTTTTCAGTAACAGATGGATTATAAAATATTAGTATCATTGATAAATTGATGTGAATTGGATAAGACTCATCCAAGATATCAGCATTATTGATGAGGTAGTCCATGTTCCAGGGAAATAGCTGATAGTGGCAGATAATGTATCCAGAAGTCCAGTCACAGAGATACTGAAGACAATGTGAATAGATAAGTACAAACCATAATTTCTAGCAGACCCGTGGCATCCCATAGGATGGAAATCGTCAAGAAAGGAAGCAACTGCACAAGATACATTCCAGTAGCCTACAACTGGCCATGTTAATAAGAGGTCCAAGTAAATGAACATAGATAGTCCATTCATTGTACAAATACTGTGTTGTGAGATTTCACTTGTCAGAGCCCAAAGGTTTCTTGTTGAACCCGGATCAGATTGTAGTGCCAACTTTGCAATGAACAGCCATCTTGAGACAAGACTACAAAGGGCATCAAGGGCTGATCAAGTGCATGGATTATTAAAGTTGTCTATGTGGCAGTTAAATATCAGTGCAGATATATTCAGAATTGTGCATGTATCTCAGTTTTGCACTGAACATAAACCATCTCAAAGGAAAGAATATGTCATTGCATCTCCATTTCCAAGAGGACTATAGCAAGGCATTGTTGTAGACTTGTGCAAACATAATGGGAAAAATTATTCAGTAGCAGTGGACTGTTACTTAACACATATTGATATAGCCGATTTACCTACAGTAACCAGTCATATCTTGATTTAAGACAGTGTTTTCATGAATGAGAATTCCTTTCAAGCGTGTCACTGATAATGGCACTTGATTCATGTCTATGGATCTTTTGTTATTTATAAAGGAGTTTGGGTTTGCCTATATAAGTTTGTGTTATTCTCAAGCAAGCAAACAGTACCAGTGAGAGAGAAGTACAAATGGATAAAACAATCCTTAACCAGGCAGGGCTACCCATAGCTTGAGAGCAACACCACATAATGTGAGCAGAGTGAGTCCCACACAATTGGTGTTGGGCCACCAGATTTGAAATAGTATTCCAGTGCTTCAGGCAATGTTTTTGCCAAAGACTGTTGTCCTGGTCCCCTTCAATAATACACGTAACACCAAATGACATTTGACAAACTTTATTAATTTCCAACATAACTTTACTGCATCATTTCAAATGTTAATTGCACCACGAATAACCTTGTAACCACAACATGTAAAATCCTTGTAACATACATCAGGGCAGCGTACCCCATTCACCCTGCCCGAATAAACAGTGCCCATACTTTTGCTCACTTATTCTTATGATCAAGCAGCATTCTACTGCTCACTTTCATTCCCCAAGCTCCTTACATCAACACCCAACACCAAGAGGGGGAACAGAAGAGAGACAAGCCTGTCCCTCACCTTTGCCCACCAGCCTGACCGCAGGCTGTTCACCCTCTCCTACAAAAGAACTTTCACCAAACCTTCTAAAAATGGATGTAAATGTACATTAAACAAATCTAAACCAAACTCATTCAAGTGCACCCCATCAGATATAAACCAAACTGGGTCCCTGTCGTCAAAATCCCTATGGTCTGTCATATACTTACCTGAAGAAATCAACTGCTGTACCAGCCTACAATTAATAAACCTCCATGTGCACTCTAAAGCCATAAAACTAGCAACTTTCTTCCAACACAGATGCAGTGTTATTTCAGATTGTACAATGCACATGCCTGGATATAACATTTGCAACATAACCAGATCCTCCCTTATCTTATCTACCAACTACTTCCCAGGAATTATTCGCAGATCATTACCAGCCAAATGTATCATCAATATTTGAGGAAGCCCCATCCAACTAAGACCTCTAATCACATGCCAACTAAATGTCCACCCCAATTGATGCAATTCCTTTCCATCCATCCTAACCACAGCCATCTTCACCACCCAATGAATATACAAGTGGTTCAGGATGACTATCTGCTGTCTTGAAAGACAAAAAAAACACCCACACATTAATTATCAATTGAATCTATTACCTAATATAAGATAAAAAAGGCATTTAAAGACTACATCCCAACTCTCCGGATGACCTCAATAGATCTCCCTTCCCTTGCCAAATCCAAAGCCCTGCCAATACGAAAAGAATGCATGGAAAACCTCTCTCCCGGAAAACCCATACAATGCAGAGTCCTTCTTATTATATATACAAACTGATTACCCTTTACCACCTTAACACCCCTCAATCAAAAAACCAAATCCAGAGGGCTCCCCACATGAGTCTACATCAATCTCTCAGCCCAGACCATTAGTCACAGGCCATCACTCCTATCTTTCCCAAGAACTATCTGAGTGTCCTTCTTGAACTGATCTGTTTTAGACCTACATAACCAGATGTGCACTGTTACTGAAAAAAAAAACATATCTCTCCAAAATAATAAGCCCAACAATTCTGACACCTGGAATGCTCCAAAATACATCCATAAATACAAAGTTACCCACAAAACATAATCCACCAAATCAAGGACGTTGGGAAGTGTATGCAATGTATTGATTTCAGTACAACTTGTTTGTAAGAGTTGGTAGGACTAAGACCAGAGCCGGATCCAGCACTAGGAGACCAATGGCTGGTAAAGGGCTGACTGGCCAAGGATTATTTTTTTTAAATTAAAAAAAAAATTATGTATTTTTTAAATTGTGTTCTTCTGTAATAAAGCCCTTTGCTTCTGTTCGCACATGCCTGTTGCGTCTATGTGACCTGTTTATGTCTTCGTCTTCTGCTCATGCAGAATTTGAATACAGGAAGCCCTTTGGACTGTGGACCAAGGAAGGACAAGTAAGAGGGAGGTATATGTGTGTGTGTGTGTGTGTGTGTGTGTGTGTGTGTGTGTGTGTGTGTGTGTGTGTGTGTGTGTGTGTGTATGTGTGTGTGTTTGCGTGGGTATAAAAGAAGTAGATAGGTGTGTGTGTGTGTGTGTGTGTGTGTGTGTGTGTGTGTGTGTGTGTGTATGTGCGTGTGTGTGCGTGTGTGTATGTGTGTGTCTGTGTAAAAGGTAGGCAGGTCTGTGTATAAGAGGTAGGTATATGGCATAACTCTCAACTGTCCAGATTTTGCAGAATGTCCAGATATTTGCACCATATTTTCAGTCTGTTCCTCATAAAATTTGTGGTTTTCTGGAAAAGCATTGAGGACTGAAGTTACTAAATAATGACAGACATTTGAATTTCAGACTTCATATCCTTTAGAAAATGCATATTAATACAAATCCTGTTATACTAGCAACTTTCTAAGTTCATGAGAGCATTATTTAAAATCCGTCTGTTTATTTTAGCTTTGTCCAGATTTCATGCACTAAGAGGTAGGTAGGGGGTGTGAGAGTGGAATGCCCTCATTAGGGATACCAGGAGATTAGTAATTTGCTCAGGCTTAAACCCTGTACCTTAGTTACAGGAAACAAGAGCCTGAATCCTCTACCCCAACTATCAAGCTGCATGGGTCAAAGAACTGACTTTCAGGTACATTTTCAAGGAACTGAGTTTGAGTTGCAGGTTAAGCATTTTTCAAGTAATTGAGTTTCAAGTGCATTTTCAAGGAATTGTGAGCTTCAAGGGAAGAGAAGTTTACTGCTGCTCATGCCATCTATTAACAATGTGCAACTGTTTTGTTTAGCAAATGGAATCACTATTGTGATATAGAATTGAAAAGCTTAGTAGCACAACAGGTAGCACACTTACGTGTGATGCAGAAGGCTGTGGGTTTTAATCCATCAGCATGTAAATGGATTGCTGGCAGTGTGTTGTGCCTTTTATTTTAAGGGGGGGGGGGTGGTGCTGCAGGCCTGAGTAGGTTCTCCTTTAGAAAAGATGCCTAGTAATTATGAACTTATTATCAGTTTGCCAAACAATCCCTACTGCAATATTAGCAGCTTAACATGTTTTTTTAATGTAACTAAGGCAATTTACTCTTCAAGGACAGCAGGTACTGAATTTGTAGATGAAACACTGAAATATAAAGTTGTTTGCTAACAACAACCTCTTCATTAGTTACATATTCTTTAATGTGGAATTATTCAGATGACTTTTACTTCTGCAGAGATTGTGCATATTGACTGATATCGGTGGATTATACCGACAGAAGTTTGAGTGGCCTTTTATGGTTGAAATGTTTTGAATTGGGAAGTTTGTCATTATTGGTTCATAAGTTTTGTTTCATTGCTTACTGGAAAAATGTTCAAAACTATAAATTTAAAAAATGCTCTAACAAGTGGTGCTGTGTTATACAAGGAATATAATTTAATGCAATCAGGAAGGTGAATCAAAGAACTCTTGCATATTTACACAGTCCTAAAAATGTGTGCAAGGGGCCTATGATTTGAAAACAGCCCAAAGGTAGACTTAATCTTCCACTAGTCAGATGCATTTTCTTTGAATGTAAGTTTCACTTCTGTTTCAATAAATGTGAGTTTCAAGGGCAGAGAAATTCTAATGCTGTTTTCATTGTGAGACTGTATTTCTTTGTTTAACAAATGTCTATCAGTGTTCGTGCTATAGAATTTGAAATTAAAGTTGTAAAAGTAAAGCAAGAAACAGTATACATACTGAGAGGTATGAACAGTGTTTATGAACTGATTAGAAACAGCCAAGTAATGGGACAATTGAATGGCTTGGGGGGGGGGGGCACTGTGTATGGGGGTGGGGTGGCTGTGCATGGGGGGGCCTCGATCCATTACCCTGTCTAGAGCCTCATTTGACCTTGATCCGGCTCTGACTAGGACCCTGAAGAAATCCCATGGCTTAGTTAAAAAAATATTCTAAAAAAGGATTTGAGACTGCACTGGCATTTGCATCTAAAGCGGATTTGAACAAAGGGTGCATTTTTCACACCTATCCCTTAATTGGACCTTAAGTAGGTGATAATGCGATGTAAATTACATTAGAGAATGGGCGACCTGTAGATCGGCACCCTGACTGAAGAAAGAACATTCTCCAGCAGGGTGTTAATCTACATGTAATGTCTACTGAAAAATGAGTCAGCTGTTTCACAGCAGCATATCAAGCTGCCATGGAGCTCGGAATGAAAAATAACATAACGGCCGCCATTATTTTACACTTGCTAAGCAGCGCTTTTGCTGATTAGTGAGTGTAAAATAAAAAAAGAAAATTAAAACCTTGATTATAGCAAGCTCGGATGCTCATAAGCCTACTACTTATTATACAGCAGGAACTTCTTATTGTAACAATTGTTAATGTCTGTTATGTACTTCGCAGATAAAGATTCTAGTTGTGTACCGATGTACTATGTTCTTCGTCTGTAACTATGTAATTAATTGCTATCTTAATCAAATTGTTAATCTCTATGTAAATCCAATGTAACTACTGTCTGTATATTTTAACTGTGGAGCTTTTCTCCCCAGGCCTCTGCTGAAAATGTACCTAAGTCCAGTCAGACACTCCCTGTCAACAAATGTAAATAAATAAAAACCTAAAATAAAAAAGTATGTGTGTTTATGTCTGTTTGTGAGAGGTTATGCATCCATGCAAGTGAGAGCGAGATTGATCAAGCTATTATTTTACACTTGCTAGGCAGCGCTTTCCCTGTTTAGTAAGTATAAAAACAAATAAAACAGAATAAGGTGTTATGTGCATATGTATGTTTATGTTTCTGTCTACATGTTTGAATTTATGCATGCTTGCATGCATGAAAGCAGGTGTGTGTGTGTGTGTGTGTGTGTGTGTGTGTGTGTGTGTGTGTGTGTGTGTGTGTGTGTGCGTGCGTGTGTGTGTGTGTGTGTGTGTGTGTGTGTGTGTGTGTGTGTGTGTGTGTGTGTGTGTGTGTGAGACAGAGAGAGCGAGAGCGAGAGTGGGAGAGAGAGAGAGAGTGAAGAGTGAGAGCCATAGAGGGGTAGCAGCAGCAGTTAAGAGGTTTGCATACCTCTCAACCACTTCAGTCAAGAGATCTGCATAACGCCAAAAGTAAAGAAGGAACAAAGGCTCAAAATAGGAACATATTTTAAATATTGATTTCTGTTAGCATGCATTTTCTGAAGTGCAAGTGTGTGTATGAGAGAAAGAGAGTGATATCGATCGACCACTGGCAGCAGTAGTAACGAGGTTTGCATACATCTTGACTTAGCTCAAGAAATCTGGATAAAGCCTAAAATAAAAGGGGAACAAAGGCTGCAAAATAGAAACAGATTTTAAATATTGCTCTTATAAAATTAAAAGGTGCTTAATTAACACTATTTTTGTTAGCATTCATTTTTTCTGAAGGAAATAAAGTCTGAAACTCCAATTTATGTCATTATTTAGTGACTTCAATCCCCAGTGACTGCCAACAAACCACACATTTTAGGAGTAAGGGACCAAAACATTCATAGATTTATAGATGCATAGAGTGTTACTAGGCTAATGACCCGGAGGACCTTTGTAAGCCTAGCCAAGTTTTCCCGAAAGAATACTGATGTTTTGTATCCAAAAAAGACAGTGAGCACCAGGCATTTATAAGCTACCTCTGTCCATAAGGGACATGGGTGCCAGGGCCAGTGCAAATTTCCTATTCCTCATGCACTGGTCTAGGTTGTGCTTACACTGGGTAATAGACCAGCTCAGCTTCTCATGGATCAGAAGCCTGTTCCATAGGAGGAGCAGTCTGACATCTGTCTATCCAGCATGTTCTGTTTAAGTCACAAAACTCCTGACTGTGGCCAAGGTGACCCAAGTTTAAGAAATTTATGTGCTTGATGGGTTGGCAAGAGGATTGAGCATGCCTGTCCTGGGAAGGAGGGACATTGCTAAGTGTCTCTTTAGCGGAGAATAAATCTCATTGAAAAGATTCCAAGGTGGGATGGGCAGAAGGACAACAGTAGGCAAGGCTACTTGATGGACGTGAGGCAGGACACACACTGAGGCTACATAACATTGCCTGCCCAGCCAAACACTGATGTTTGCATTTAAAAGAGGGGCTTAAGACTAGGGAAAAAATGTCCATCTAGGATGATGGCACCACTCCCAGACCCTAACTCACTTCTCGGCTGATTGTAAAATCCAGGACACCCCCCCCCAAAAAGCTGAGACCCTGGGTATGAAGGAATAAATGAGTGAACATATCAGCAGGAGGGTGGCTTGACAGTTTGTGGGTGCCAACTGAAAAAAAAAGAGAAAATAATTTATATGAATCTGTAGTCTGGTTGGGAGTACAAATTTGAAAATCCTAGCTACAACCCTGCAGTGAATCACCACCACTAAAGCTAAACTCTTCAATAAAACCTGTCTTGTCAAAGGCCAATGTATATCCATATTCACACCAACCACTTTACCCAATCCTCTCAACATCTGCCCCACAGTCCAAGACATCTTGAAATTATGCAGCTCCACCACCTGTGCAAATATACAAATCGCTGTCAGGTCCACCTTGACCAACTGCACTGCCTTACCTTGCCCTCAAGCCCAAACCAAATAACGCAATAACAGTTCTTCCAATCAAACCTCTTCATCCTCAGGCAGCTGTAAAATAAAATTCATTTTTCAAAATCATATAATGCCCTATCATACACCCTCTTGGTAGACACTGCCTATGACTGCTGCAACAACCACCAGGTTATGTCAGCCCAAGATGCCATAACTCATCTGGCAACACCATTGGCTCTTCTGCTGCCCCCAGGACCAATGTCCGAAACCTGAAAAACTGTTAGCAATCCCATTCTTAACCCCTGCCACATGCACACCTGTGAAAGAAAAATGTATTAACAAACGCTGCAAAACCAGCTTACATAAAACTAACAATAACAATTCAGACCTAGCAGTCTTTGCCTGCAAAACCCACACCACCACCAAATTGTCCAAATAGGCAGTTACCCTCTTTCCCCTCAACCGCTTCTGCCAGACTACCGATGCAACCCAGATTGGCATTAACTCCAAAAAGGCAACATCCCTTTTCCACTCATCCCTCCAATCTGCTGGCCAACAAGCCACAAACCATTCCCCACCATAAAATGCACCTATCCTGATACAACCAGCTGCATCTGTAAACAATTACAATTCCTCTTGACCAACTCATTCTGACTGCCAAAAGGAAACACTATTAAACTGCTCCAGAAAGGACAACCAGAGTGCCAAATCTGCCCACACCAACTTACTAATCCTGACCCAATGATGTTTGCTCTTTCCCCCTTTTAGCAGAAAGGCCACTGACCTACAAAAGATACTCCCCAGATGAACTTTAAGACAAGCAAAATTTAACAGCCCTAAAAGCTCCATAGTCTCCCTGATCCACAACTTAGCTTTACACACCACCCCTCCAATCTTCTCTTTCAAATGGACTATCTTGCCTGACAGCAAGCAAAACAACTCATGTTCTGCATCTACTAGTAAACCCAAAAAATCTAATGCCTTAGCTGGGCCTTCCATTTTCTGCCTAGCCAATGGGCTGCCCAACTCTTCACACATCCCCAAAAGCTCTCGGAAACCTACCAACACTTCCCCAATCCCCTTGCCTACTATTAAGAAATCATCCAGGTAATGCACCACCTTCTGTGTGCCCACACGCTGCTGCCAAACCCACTAAATTTCCCAAAAGTAGTGCAAGCTACTGAGCATCAGCATAGCCTTGTCAAAGTAAAACTCGTTCCCAACTACCATACCCAACAACAGCCATTCATCCTCCCATACCAGCAAAATGCAAAATGATGATTCGATGTCCACCTTCACCAACCACAGATCCTTGAACCTCCTAATAATCTTAACGGTATCATCCAAAGATGCATAACTGACCTTAGCATACTCCACTGAGATAAAGTCATTAACAGAATATCCTTCTGGGTAAGACAAATGGTGAATCAACTGGAAATCCCCAGCCACCTTCTTAGGAGCCAGACCCAGCAGTGAAACCTTAAAACTATCAAAGGGGGTTATCAGAAGGCCCCAACAACTGACCCACTTGCCATTCTTTCTCTACAAAACAACTCAAGATATCCTCCTTCCCCAGTACAGATCACAGATTCCTACAAGCTACTCCATTCCCCAACACCCTTGATTTAATAGGAACCCCCCCCAGGAAAATCCACATACTCCCTCCAACAAATCTTCTCTTTAACCGAGGACAGTATGTGAGGGGGGGGGTCAGAAAAACTGTCCCTTCCTCTTGCCCCAAAGCCTGTGTAACTAACCAATCAACTGGCTGCATGCCAAAATCCAACCCAGTGTTAGAGAGCAATCCCACACCTTCCTCAGATGACACCAAGCTCCCCACAGACAACCCTACAGTATCATCCCCACTGACTGTCTCGTCCTGTCCCTGCTCACTAGGCCTCTGTATCTCCCTCATAGTACCGACAACTTCACCCAATCCCTGTTGCACCTCATACCCAGTTATCCTGCAATTATCCCCAACACACTCTGAACCTGCCCTGCCAAACAGGCCTCCCAACAACATGTCATTATCTGCTGCTCCATCCTGTGTTGCTCCAGCAGCTGGAAGTTCCTCTGTGAAAACATCTCTCGATCGCCATGCTTGTTTCCCTTGAGCCACCAACCTGGTCTTTGCCACCATATGTTGTCTCTTCCAACTGGATTCCCTTGGGTCATCTGCCATCCTTGATTCAGCCTGAGGCACCTCCTGGAACAGCTCCTCTGCCTGCGAAGCAATGGCCGCCCACCTCTGTCACATACTCTGCATATTCACCATCTTCAACAAAGACAGAAAGACAGTAAGACTTTAAAAACCAAGGGGAGAAAAAGACACTACATTGTACACCCTGCACTGAGTTACCCCCTATTTACCCTCAAAGTACAAGCTGAAGCTACAGCCACTGGGGATGCACAAGCCAGTGCATTTCTTTGTGCCGATCCCAAGCCGAGATAAATGGGGAGGGTTGCGTCAGGAAGGGTATCTGGTGTAAAACTTTGCCAAAACATTTCATGCAGTCACCAAGAAAAATTTTTATACTGGATCGGTCGAGGCCCGGGTTAACAATGACCGCCACCAGTACTGTTAGCCTACAGGGTGCTGGTGGAAATTGGGCTACTGTTGGCCGAAGGAGGAGAAGAGGTGGAAGACATGGCCAAAAGCAAGAGGAGAGGAGAAAGGCTAGGACTGTGGTAGTGAGGGTCGGAACTTTGAATGCTGGCAGTATGACTGGTATAGGGAGAGAGCTAGCTGATATGATGGACAGAAGGAATGCTGGTATATTGTGTGTGCAAGAGACCAGATGGAAGGGGAGCAAGACTAGGTGTATCGGAGGTGGATACAAATTGGTTTATCATGGTGTGGATTGGAGGAGAAATGGCGTAGGAGTTATTCTGAAGGAACAGTATGCTGAGAGTGTTTTGGAGGTGAAAACAGTGTCGGATAGAGTGATGTTTATGAAGCTGGAAATTGATGGTGTAATGATGAATGTTGTTAGTGCGTATGCTCCACAAGTTGGGTGTGCAATGGATGAGAAAGAAAAATTCAGGAGTGAATTGGATGAAGTGGTGATGACTGTACCCAAGGGTGAGAGAGTGGTGATTGGAGCAGATTTCAATGGGCATGTTGGTGAAGGGAACAGAGGGGATGAGGAAGTGATGGGTAGGTATGGTGTTAAACAAAGGAATGCAGAAGGTTAGATGGTAGTGGATTTTGCAAAAAGGATGGCTATGGCTGTGGTGAATACGTATTTTAACAAGAGGGAGGAGCATAGGGTGACATACAAGAGTGGAGGAAGATGCACGCAGGTGGATTATATCTTATGTAGGAGGGCCAGTTTGAAGGAGATTGGAGACTATAAAGTGGTGACCGTTGAAAGTGTCGTTAGGCAACATAGGATAGTGGTTTGTAGGATGATATTGGTTATCAAGAAGAGGAGGATGAGTGTAAGGGCAGCACCAAGGATCAAGTGGTGAAAATTGAAAAAGGGTAATTGTGAGGTGGAGTTCAGGGATTAGTTAAGGCAGGCACTGGGTGGCAGTGAATAGTTACCAAATAGCTGGGTAACTACAGCAGAGCTAGTAAGGGAGACGGCTAGAAAGGTGCTTGGTATCACATCTGGACAGATGAAGGATGACAAGGAGACGATGAAGTACAATGGATTAGCAAGGAGGAAGTAAGGATAGCTATGAAGAGAATGAAGAATGGAAAGGCTGTTGGCCCAGATGACATACCAGTGGAAGCATGGAGGTGTTTAGGTGAAATGGCAGTGGAGTTTTTAACCAGATTGTTTAATGAAATCTTGGAAAGTGAGAGGATGCTTGAGGAATGGAGAAAAAGTGTTTTGGTACCGATTTTTGAGAATAAGGGTGATGTGCAGAGCTGTAGTAACTACAGAGGGATACAATTGATCAGTCACAGCATGAATTTATGGGAAAGAGTAGTGGAAGCAAGGTTAAGAAGGGACGTGATGATTAGTGATTAGCAGTATGGTTTCATGCCAGGAAAGAGCACTACAGATGCGATCTTTGCTCTGAGAGTGTTGATGGAGAAGTACAGAGAATGTCGGAAGGAGTTGCATTGTGTTTTTGTAGACTTAGAGAAAGCATATGACAGGGTGCCTAGAGAGGAGTTGTGGTATTGTATGAGGAAGTCAGGAGTGTCAGAAAAGTATGTTAGAGTGGTACAGGATATGTACGAGGGTAGTGTGACAGCGGTGAGGTCTACGGTGGGAGTGATGGATGTGCTTAAGGTGGAGGTGGGGTTACATCAAGGATCAGCTCTGAGCCCTTTCTTATTTGCAACGGTGATGGACAGGTTGACAGATGAGGTCAGACAGGAGTCCCCGTGGACTATGATGTTTGCAGATGACATTGTGATCTGTAGTGAGAATAGGGAACAGGTGGAGGAGACCCTGGAGAGGTGGAGATATGCTCTAGAGAGAAGAGGAATGAAGGTCAGCAGGACTAAGACAGAATATATGTGTGTGAATGAGAGGGAGGACAGAGGAATGGTGAGGATGCAAGGAGTAGTGGTGGCAAAGGTGGATGAGTTTAAATACTTGGGGTCAATAGTTCAGAGTAACGGTGAGTGTGGAAGAGAGGTGAAGAAGAGAGTACAGGCAGGATGGAGTGGGTGGAGAAGAGTGTCAGGAGTGATTTGTGACAGACGAGTACCTGTAAGAGTGAAAGGGAAGGTCTACAAGAGGGTAGTGAGACCAGCTATGTTATATGGGTTGGAGACAGTGGCATTGACAAAAAGGCAGGAGTCTGAGCTGGATGTGGCAGAATTAAAGAATTAAAGATGTTAAGATTTGCACTGGGTGTGATGAGGGTGGATAGGATTAGGAATAAGTATAGCCAGTATAAGGTCAGCCCAGGTTGGAAGGTTTGGAGACAAAGCCAGAGAGGCACGATTACATTGGTTTGGGCATGTGCTGAGGAGGGATGCTGAGTATATTTGGAAAAAGATGCTAAGGATGAAGCTACCAGGTAACAGGAAAAGAGGAAGGCCTAAGACAAGGTTTATGGATGTGGTGAGAGAGGACATGCAGGTGGTTAGTGTGACAGAGCAAGATGCAGACGACAGGAAGAAATGGAAACAGGTGATCTGCTGTGGCGACCCCTAACGAGAACAGCCGAAAGGATGATGATGATTATATATATATATATATATATATATATATATATATATATATATATATATCCCTTCTTCAAACTCAGGCCAGAGATACAATCTGAAAGGATTACTTTTTTTTTTTTGAAAACAACAATAAAAACTGTGTGCCTCTCACCAAGGTGAATATGGCTGATCCCCCTGAAATTCTGACCAACGGCTCCTGTGGTGGTATGAATAACAGTGTTCCCCCCACCCCTTTTTTTTTTTTAATAACCTTTCCAACCCAACCAACCTACACCCCCAACCTACCAGAGCAAGACATCTGGAAAAGCCACAAACAATGTTGGAACCAAAACAAAATCACCAAAACAGGGCAACTGTACACTGCTCTCACAATGTAGACAATTAGTAGCTCAGGAAGTCTTGTGCCAGTATGAACCTCTGAAGAGCATGAAGTCTAAAGCCCAAATGCTTGCTATCACTTTCCGACTGCCCTCAGTAATGCCGCACCAGGAACCAGTCATAACACTATACTCCCATGACACTGGCCAAACCTGTGAGCAAAGTCTGGACACAAACTCTGTACAGTTGAGCATACCTCTCAGCCTCTTAGTGCAAAAAATCTGGACAAAGCCTGACAAAATGTGGTTACAAAGGCCCAAAATAAGGACGTATTTAAATATTTCTCTTATAAACTTAAAAGTTACTAGTGTAATAGGGTTTGTTTTACCATATATTTTCTGAAGGATTTGAAGTCTGAAACTCAAATGCATGTCATTATTTAGCGACTTCAATCCTTAGATCACCCTTGTGATTTGCCCAAAACCCACAAATTTTATGAGGAACGTACCAAAAATATGAACCAAAATCTGGACATTCTGTGTAAATCTGGACAGAGAGAGGTATGTAGTTGAGACCCATGGAGGTTATAACATAGGAAGTCTTGCCCACTTTTTGTTTCATTCATTTTTTTTTTAATTCACTACCGATGTTTGAAACGAGCATTCAGAGAAACAGAGGGTAGCCTTCAAGCCCGGAAACAAACAGCAACCCGAATGCAAAAGCTGACCAACCCCTCCCCCCATGAATGTTAAGTTCCCAATGAGCATGTCCAAGGGACTCCTCCCCAACCATTACTTGTGGGCATCCCTCGACTCGTGACATGGTCCTTCAGTCAGGGAATCCTCCAGAACAGCAACACCGCACTCCACTGTTACATATCTACCAATGTACCCACAAGGCCCCTAACAAAACCGAATGATGACCACTGAAACCAATGAAAAACAAAAGGAGACAAATGCCCACAGATGATACAAAGGAACCAGCCCCATGACAAAACAAAACCAACTGAAACCACTATGAAACAAAAAGGGGAACACAAGAAACAAGAAAACCCCGGAGTCAAACAAAGCTGAGGGAAAAACCTAAGCAAATAACCAACTTCCTCAGACCAAACCATAACAAACAATGGATCTTAGCCCAGAGAGTACCCACAACAAACAAAAACTATCTGATCACATAACCGAAACCCTCCAAAAAAATAAAAAATATGTATAAACTACCCACTTACTACCACTATCCAACCGCTATTAACCCAATGTCTACCTGTTCTCCAGAATACCTACAGGTCATCTCGAATGTAGCACTTGCCTTTAGCAAGATCACACCAAAGTATGATTCCTCTTCCCAATTACACTCAGATAAAACACTTAAGTCCCACCCTACATTTACCTCACTTCCTGTTAAGTCCTCTTAACAAATCAACCCTTCCCTTCCCAATCAAATCTGCCTTTATGCCTTAATCTTAACTCCCTTCCCCAACAAACTCCCTCCCCCCACCCTATTTTTACTTTCTGTAACCCTTACCAAAGATGTCCCTGGACAAATTGGTTTGTTCCCAAACCACATTTCCATGTAGGAATGCCAAACACAAAGGCAGGAATCTGCATAGAAGTGTTTTGTGACAAAATGTATTCACTTTGCTCCTTGCCTGAATTAAACCTGTGTCAAACAGTTTGCTTTAAATTAGTTGAGGAAAATAGATGGAAGACACCAGGTGTGACTGTTACCATGGTAACTGAAGCAAGATTATATGTAATGCCAGGAGCGGCCCTAGGTCAACTGGTGCCCTAGGCAAAAGGGCTCCACGGCACTCCCCACCACACCACCTGGTGCCCTCATCCTAGTCTACTTACATCAAATAAATACTAGAAAAGTGCCCCTGCTAGAGTAGCGCCCTAGGCGGTCGCCTAGTTGGCCTATGCCTAAGGCCGACTATGTGTAATGCAAACCAACAATGGGGATGTAATATGGAAAATCTGAAACTCATCCAGGCTGTTCTTGAGTTGTCCAGACTGAGCAGACAATTGTTACAACTAGATAAACAATTCCCGTCATCAGAACAATTGAAAAACTGAAAGACTCTTGAGTCAGTTGAATGACCAGACTGGTCACAAAGTACATATATAACAGACACATTAACCAATACTGATTTGTCATGAAAGAGAAGCATCTTGTCTGCAACCTGTAAGAGTAATTTCACAAGGGTATAAGATAAGGCTACCAGTGAGTCTAGCAGGTAGCACAGTGGACTAAAGCTCTGATGTGCTAATGAGCTACTTCCTGTGTGAAGGTTGCAGGGTCAAATCTTTCCACCATCATTTACCTACTATGTGCCTTGAGCAAGTCAAATAACCAGACGGTGTTTTGGGGCAACTGGGAATTTGAGCTAGTCTCCTTAATGATCTCCTGGACAGTATGCCTAGTAACCACCTATGAACCTATGAGGTGTCAAGACATGTAATGGTTCCAGGACCAAAAAAATAATAAAGTGACTGCTATCAGGAAAGTATTTTTAGTGATTGTATATGCCTGAATAATGTGTGTTACTGACAAATGTAAAGCTTTAAAAATAATGCCAAATGCTTTTGATACTGCGTGTTTTCAAAATGAAAAGCATGTGGATTGAAATGTTATGGTACATGAATATGCGTAAAGTCTTTAACTCAAAAGAACATGAAATTCTGTTCTCAAAGGATGTGAGATGTGGTACGCTGGATTGCTGTGATGTTTTGTACAATCAGTGCTAGACTAATCGGATGTGTGTAAATGTAAAGGGGTTTCCCCTGAAGCACTGGAGAAATGATAGTCCTGAAGAGGCTCACATTTCTTTATCATACTCAAGTTTGCAATTAGTATGGAGAATAAATGCAACAAACAAGTATGCACTGACTTTGGCAACTAGTATGAAAATAAATGCAACAAACTAGTATGCACTAACTTTGGCAACTAGTATGGTTAATAAATGCAACAAACTAGTATCATTAGTATGTTCTCAAGGATAGGAATATTGTTCCCTGGGGGGATATAGATAGAGGCTATGGAAATTTTTTTGTGAGAGGGTGATAGCTTAATATAAGAAGTTCAGCAGGCTCAAAGCTAAGTATAGAAATGGAAAGTGGTGAGAGATTAAGTTGATCAGAGTAGAGGATGGCAATGCCTCCACCCCTCTTTGTGAGTCTGTCAGAGCGAAAGATATTATAACCTGAGGGTAGGATTTTGGTGTTTATGATGTGTGGTTTTAACCAGGTTTCTGACAGGGTTAGGATATGGGGGGAAGTGTTAGCAATCCAGGAATGCATTTTGTGCTCTTATTTACAAGGCTTTGAATATTTAAAGAGTAGATGTTTAATGATTTAGGAGAGGGAGAGGGTTTGGGGGTAAGATGTTGGGGAGTGAGATGTGAGATAAGTGGTTGTGAGAGGTGGTGGTAGGTGGACCTAGGTTGAGATGGATGTCACTGTCAAGGAGAACTGTATCTATGAAAGTAAAGAAATGTGTGAAGAAATATGTAGAACCAGATCTTCTAGATTTCATAGTAGAGGAGAGTGAGATGTTTGGAAAAATGGTAATCTTGAAAATGTGTGAAGGTGAGAAATTGCAGAGAGATGGAGAGATTAGATGTGAGTGGAGGGTGGTACTGTTAATGTGAGTGATGGAGAGAGTGGGTGATGGTTTTTGATAAGGGAGTGCAGTGTGGTAAGTAGTTGGTAGACAGAGGAGGAAGAGAAGAAAAGTAAAAAGATATGCATGGAGCATGATGAAAGATGAGTGGTGAATTAGGTAGGAGGAGTGTAAGTTTAAAGATTGGTAAGAGTAAGTATGAATGAGGATAGTGAGGAACATTTGCTTATATACAATAGGGTTAATTGGAGATAGCAGTAGAAGTATGATGTTATAGGGAGAGAAGAGATATATGTAGTAAGAATAGGAGGGAGGAGAATTATGGTAGGAGTAGGAAAGCAGTGAGAATTGTTATTGGTGGAGAAAGCAGATTAATTTGAGTAACTTAAAGGGGTGTGGTGTAGAGACTATAAATGTAGGGAAAATGGGGGTGGGTGGGAATGATGGTAGGGTAGGGGAGCAGATTTAGCCCAAGCATAGCGAGGGTGAATGGAGCAGGGCTAGCTCGAGCCCAAGGTGTGCAGGAGTAAAGAAACCAATCTGTAACTCCTGCAAGTAGGTTTTATACGTAACACAATCATTTTTGTTTTATTTATGTTATAGTGCCTGTCTCGCCCTCGGGAGCAGTAGATATTTAGGTGTAATGCCTGTTGTTAGAAGCCCTGTTGTGACTAGTCTAAGCAAATTTTTTTGCCCCTTGGTTTTCTGGGGTTCTAGTGGTTGGTGTCTATTGACAATACTTTTCTATGTGTTGCCGATGTATGCAGCTCTCTTTGAGGGAGGGGGGAGTGTAAGATAAGGAGAGGTATGCAGCTGCTACTCCTGGTCAAGGGGTCACAGCTACAGTATTGTAACAAGAGGAATGCTTAGCAGAGTTTTCTTATCTAGGCAGTTCTCTAAGTGGCCAAGATTATTAGGTTGCTTTGCACCTACAGAGATTAATTCACCTTGATTTCAGGGCAAAGATCGAGGGTCTTCGATGTTCCTGTGGATGGTCTATGTGATTGCCATGATCCTGCAGTGGGGTGGGAGGTGTGTTTGGCCCTGGAAGGTGTTCTGGTTTACTAAAAAAAAAAACAGCGATAAAAGAAAGGTATAGGTTAGCTGCTATACTCAGGGCTAACAAGTGAGCACAGTAAGACTGAAAGTATAGACAAATATGAGAAACTTAACTAGTACTATACATGAGAAGGTGGAAAAAAAAGAAAAAGTAGGTATGGAGCTATAATGCATCAAACAAGTTTCCATAGGGGCTGTGAGGCTAAAGGAGGAGGAGATTAGTGTGAATGTATTGAAAGGAACAGTTTAACAACAGTAGAGAGGCTAGAGCATATATCCTGTGGTATACGGGTCTACTTTTCTGCTAGCTTATAACATCTAATTGCGAGGAATACAACAGGCTAAATCAAGACAATGTTTGCATAGATGTATACATTTAGCAGCTAATATTCGTGAAGCACAGCACACTGGACCTGATACTACAATTTCTGCATACTTTGAAAAGAACATCCAGCTGCATATGCTTGAATCAGGCAGGCAAGAGAGACTATAATTAGCGACAATAGATAAATGCACTATCTACACATTGTGAAGGTAACAGAAACAGGTATGTGCTACATAATGCTAATGATATGTATAGGATTAAGTTAATACAGTAACTAACGTAACTATTGATACTATGCAAGAGAATGTGAGTGCACTTATTTAAAGTTTAAAACAGCCTTAGTTAGTCTTCTGCTATCCCATAAACAAATGTATATTTTACATTTAGATGACGGCGAACCCTCCTCTAGGGAGTTAAGCAGCTGCAGTGCAATTGAAAAAAGAACATAAATGGTGCCCGGAGTTTTTAACATAACAGGTCAACCAATACTGGATAAAGGCAATAAGAGAAAGGAGGGGCATCTGGAATAGTCATGTCTTACTAATGCAATATTTGGCAATATGGGACAGTATACATAAAATATGTATTTTTGGTTCCTGTCAAAGTACGATCCTAGTAACAAAAACAGGATGAATCAGATCCTGTTATTTCACTCTTTATCTGTAATATTTGATATTTTGGGTACATGATAATTTTACCTTTTAAGTGTCAGCTTTAGCTATACTAACTGTCTTCAGTGATGTTGTGGCACTTTTCACTTAAGCTGACATAAGGTACCAGATACCACTTCCTTGACTAGGCTGGGAAGTAGGATGCCTTGCAGGTTCAATATGCATATGGAGTACAACATGTATATTTAATGTAACAGATGTCCAAGATCCATGTATTTTGATGCAATAGTTGTAATGCTGTCATGCATATTAGTTTGCATGTCTTTTCTGATTGACACCATATTGCATTTAGTGATTTGGCAGACTAATTGAAACATTAATCTTTTTATTCATGGACAATCAAAACTATCAGTTTAATGTCTTATAACAGCAATATTTCAAGTATAACAAAGTATAACAAAGCAGTCATATATTAGTTATGTCATAGTAGCCAAATTAGGAAATGAAGTACACTCAACATTTTAATTATGTTCAAAATATACCTCTGCCCCAACCTGATATTTGTGCTCTTATAAGCTATATGACACTGCATTTAACATGTTTTAAAGCTAATTATTCTGTTACTTTTGTTTATGTTTTTAACTGTATGGTACTGGCCAGTCGAAACCACAAAAACATTCCTTTTCAGATTGAAAATCATAATTTTAAATATTTCTCTAATTCTGATAAAAAGTTAATGGAACAAGAGGTTTTCGGTCAATGTGCATTTTCTGAATAATAAGAAGAGTGAAACAGTATTTCTGACATCCCTGCCTGACTGACTGTGAGGGAGTAAAATACTCTGGGACAGCTGAAAGGCGAGGAGATTTTCTAGTGCAATGCCAAATTAAATCCATTTCATAGCAAGCAAGCATACTTGTTGCAATATAAATCAGAACTGAGTCTGATTTGAAACTCCACTCCTTATAAGCCATTCTCACCCTGGAGGAAATTGACAGCTGTCTAGTGAGTGAGGCATGGTTTAAAATAGCAGAGAGCACTCTGAGTATGCAGAGGTATAATGTCCTCTACATGTTTATAACAGCAACTGTGCAGGAGGGGAAAAAGGTGTTTCAATCTACATCCAACAAAGACTCACATCAAGGCTGGTAAAACAGCATGATGCTCTAGAGCTTCTTCATGTCCATATAACCATCAGAATGGTCCCATACCATACATCAGCTAGTTATAGAAATCACTCTATGACAAAAGAAAGGCACAATAACTATCTACAAGGATTAGAACCACAATGCATTAAATCCGCTACCATTCTCCTAGGTAATCTAAACTACCTAAATATAGACCAGGAAACCTACACCACCACTAGTGCACATGCAGGAAGATTCCTGGACTTTGCCAATACAAATTCTCTGGATCAATTAGTCAGAGTACCCACTAGGGGAAATATCTTGGATCTTATCCTTGAATAAATGAAAAATCCAAAGAGGCAACAAGATCCAAAGGCAAGGGACAGTCAGAATATAGTCAAATAACCCTTTATTTGTAAGCGCTTTCGGTAGGGAGATTCTCCCCACCTTCTTCAGACAAAAATGTTACAATAGTAAAAAGTCATTACCATATTAAATAGTATAATTAGCAATGACATCACAATAATAGCTCAACATTTTAAAAAGATACACAACTTTTTTATATATATATTTTAAATATTTTAAAAACTTATTTACATAAAAAGTTGGCTCTATAACAAAAACCATATTGCATGTAAAAACACAATTCTATACAGAAAACAGTTGGTTTTGATATATTAGTCTAAGACCAATTCTGTAACTACTGACTAGATAGTCAAAAGAACAAAGCAAGCAGAAAAATGGTAAAAAATAAAAATAAAACTAAAAAGTGTCAAATGTACTAATATATTATATATGTAAAACAAGCTTGATCTATGAAATATAATAAACTTATCTACAAATATTATACCAGAATTAAATGGTGCCTAAACTCTACAATAATAAAAGTAACTAGCTCTTGCCATATAGAAAAGGCTTTAACCATAAATTGCACAAAATTTAATATAATACGTTGTGACAATTCATCTATTTAATGCCATCAATTTTAAAAAACATTTAATGGACAATATCTCATTAAGGCCAGGAGGCATATAGGCAGCAGTACAAATCTGCCAAAAAGCTTCTTGTTGTTCTAATTGCAATTGCCAAGGGCGCCCTCTAACATATGGTTGAACTTGATGTACCACTGCAAAACAAAAGCTATGCTCTGGATTATTAAATATATGTTTTGCAAGAGCATTATTCAAATCACCTCTTCCCATGGCATATACATGTTCATATATTCTTTTCTTGAGTGGTCTGTCGGTTTTACCTATGTAAAAAGCTGGACACTTTTTACATATTGCCGTATAGACCACTCCGTTTGAATTACAATTGAAAGAGCCATAAATAGTAAAATTTTTGCCAGCCATATTAATAGTAGAACTGACCAAATATATTTACAATAATGGCATGTGCCACATCTTTTCATGCCTAACCCCTTCTTGTTTGTTTTAGTTTTTGTTCGTTCTAAAAGCTGTTTGAGATTAGGTCCACGTCTATAAGTAATCATCGGTTTCTCTCCCAATAATTTGGCCAACTGTTGATCTTCTGAAATAATTCTCCAGTTCTTGAAAATAATGTTATTGATAATATGGGCTTCAATGTTATAAGTAAAGAGAAAGCTAATATTAAACTCTTTGTCATTGTTACGACTCTTTACAACCATATTACCCCCACCAAGTAATGGCTCAAAATGTCCGGATTCCCTTTTAGTGTAAACCTCTTGTTTTATATCGTCCACAAAGGAATGTGGATAACCTCTTGCTAAAAACATAGATTAGATGTTATCACATTCGATTCTGAAATCTATTAGGTTAGACACCATTCGGGCTGCACGAACAAATTGTCCCTTCACTACACTTCTTTTTTGGTGTATTGGATGGGAACTATTAAAGTGCAGATAATTGTTCGAGAAGGTAGGTTTTCTAAAAATACATGATTTAAACTGTCCAGAATTAAAATCTTTAATTATTTTCACATCAAGAAAAGAAATTTCACTCGAACCAGTAGTATAAGTGAATTCCAAAAATTCTGTCATGTTTGACATGTTCTCAACAAAAGCTGGAATACTATCTAAGGAACCTCTCCACAAAAAGAACATGTCATCTTGGTACCTAGTGTACCAAGTGACATTTTCACGGTAAAGTTCACTTTGAAACAGAAATTCATGTTCCCAGTGTGCTAGTACACTGTTTGCAAATGTACATCCACAGGGGGAGCCCATGGCAATCCCTGTTGTTTGTAAATAATAATTATCCTTGAAAATTAAATAATTATTACCAAGGATAATGTCTAGCAATATTTCCACTAAGTACATCTGCTCACTTGGCGCCCCTTTTCCAAGCATGAAATCTGTTGTCCATTGGATTCCTACCCTGTGTGGAATGACCGTATAAAGATCCTTAATGTCAACTACTAAAAGGATAAGTGTGCAATCAAAGGTAATTTTACCAAGATCTTATCCTTACTAATATGGGACCATCTTGCACTGTCCCTTGCGTATGTCCAGCACTTCTTAGGTTTGACCGTAAAGCAGTCTCCTTTGAAATAAAATTGAAACCAGAAAACCCTTCCACCCAAGGTACCTTTAGAAATTTCTTTAAGGCTAACTAACTACCTACTCCTAAGTGATACATTGGGTTGCCACCTTTGGAAGAGGCAAAATCCTGAAAAAGGCCCCACACTTTGCTCCACCCATTGTTCGGCCCATTTTAGTAAATAACTACATTGTTTCTCTATCAAAATTGATAATTATCCTAGCAACAGTTTGAAAGAAACAGTAAATAATGTGCTAAATGAAACAAATAAAACAATGTATAAACTTGCTGCAGCACAAGTTTAAATATGTTTATAGTATTGTTTTGGCAACTGGTATGTTTGTTGAAGCTATTTCTCTAGATAAGCACGGGTTTCTAACAATCATACTGAGGAAATGAGAATAGGAATTCAAATTTATAATATGTGCACACTGTTTCCTGCAATGTGTACTTCACAGTTTTCCTGAATCCATATTTCACTCATATTTATAATATTATTTATATTGAAGACAAAAAGTATATGCAATTTTACCATAGATAACCTAAGTTTAACTGGAGAATAGATCCATTGCTTTACTTTAAAAAAATGTTTTTTCTGTAATTCTAAGATAGAGCATGATGAGGATTCTTTTGATTACTCTAAAAATCTGCTAATGATCATATTTCACATCTACCAGGATGCAAACTGAAACAAACCAGAGTCTTGTGATGTAGATGTAACTGTACCCCATAGGAACAAATGCAGGACAAACCCCAGAAACAAACCCACCTGGTAGAACCATAACATCAACAAGTTTTATAATAAAAAGAAAAGAATTTTGACCAGGTAATAAGAGTAGTTCCCAGAATGTTAGAACCATTGTCACTGAAATAACAAACAACTCAGGAGCTTAATATTTATTTATTTTATTTTATTTTATTTATTTGCAGTTTGTTAACCAGGATAGTCCACTGGGCCGAGATGAGCCCTTTTTCAATGAAGGCCCAGGGAGAAAAGCTCCAAGTACATACATACATAAACAAATATCAGCAAGAATTAATAATAATTATATAAAAATTAAAAACAGGATACTGTGACAGCAAAAATCTGCATGGTATTAATAAAATCTACCAAGGCCAAGTCTGAGGTTAAAATAGCTACCCAAGTCAAACACAGTCACAAGGTATTTTTAGTTATGTTCATAATCTCAAAAGCATAAAGCAGCAATGCACTGAGCTGATTGTGAACAATGTTAGCTATATGAGACTAAAGATATAGCGAACCTACTATCTGATAAATTAAGCTCTAACTTTAACCCTCTCTCCCCTCCATCTGTCCTTCAAGATATACCTGAAACTGGCTCACCTCCACCTATCAGACAAGGCCAAGTCCTAATGCTATAGAAAGCTAAAAATACTGCATCGATGGGTCTGACAATATTCCTGGATGCATCTTAAATAGCATGAAGCATGATTTAGCCACATCCCTAACAACACTGTTCAACCTCAGCCTCCATACAGGTTTTGTACCAAGTGAATGGAGAACAGCTGCAGTCATTACGCTGCACAAAGGAATTACAGACCCATAAGTCTGGCAATCTCATATACAAAGCCATGGGAAGACTTATCATAAAAGTAATCAATAAGGACATAGGGAACCTCCAAACAATGTACCCATCTCAGTTTGGAATTATCAAGGGCAGGTCATGCTCACTCGACCTGGTAGAATTTTTTTGAAAAGATCTGCAAAGCAATAGGCAAATGTAAAACAGTACATATTGCATACCTCTGTAGTTTTAGCCATTTTGCAAAGACAAGAATGGAGGAAGGCATAGGGAAGCTGAAGGAGGAAGGGGCCCCACAATCAACTTTACAGCCTTAAAGTCACTAATACAAAGAGGAGAGATAAGAACACCAATACCTTGTACACATTGCCAATTGCAGTGTTTGTAGCTGCCAGAGATGACAAGAACAGAATAATGTCAATGGTGAGAGACCTTAATCTGCCTGAACAATGTTACTAGAACATTCTGACATAAGGACTAGGCAGGACAGACTGAGATAATTAAGCACTTGAAAAGAATACAATGACTAGGACTTGAAATAGAGAGACTGCAATTTAGTTCTCTAATAAAAGGCAACTGGATATGATCTGCAGGTTAAAACTCTACTAGCAGACAGTGATCATGCAGTGGTACACTTCTATGCTTCTTGTTCACCACGGATAAAAACAGGCCTGATTATAAAGTCTGGGATTTTGGAAACTATGAGAAGATAGACAAACTAAGAGACAAGAGAGATTTATTACATGGAAGGAAACCACAGGACTACAAATGCTTTAGGGTGCAATAAAGGAAGAAATGTGTAGGACAAGTGACAGACTAATGAAGAGGCCAGAACAAGTTATCAGCGAAGAAGAGGAGGATCAAGAAAGAATGGAAGAAGTCCAACAACAGGCATAAATTGGAAAAAAATGCATTTCTTAGGGGGGCCCACTATAAGAATTTAAAACATTTCTTTGACAATTTCAAAGTGGATTTGTCATACTTATCAAAAGAGACACTTGCCAAAACTGTGAGGGACATCTGTACCAAAGTATTATTATTTTTTTTTGTGCAAGAGTGCTAGTCCTGCAATCCCCTTCATATGAAGGGTTTCACTCCACAGCCAACCCTTATATATATATATATATATATATATATATATATATATATATGTATATGTGTATATGTATTAACTCCATGGGTGCATAACAATGGGGAGAACACCAATAAGGGTGAAAGAAAAGGCTCACACTGCTGAAGTCTTATAATGGCAATGATATATATGTAAAACTGTTTTAGGACTTGTAATTTCAGGGAGCTAGGATTGTTAGATTGGAGAGACAGCTTTAAGAAAAGTTACCATTCACGGAAAGGTAGGTATCTCTTCTTTAGGCATGTAGAAAACAGACAAACCAGACAGGGAAATAAGTGAGTTAGACCAAAAATTGCAGAAGTATGAAAATGCCAGAGAACAGATGAGGATATTAAATAAATGCTTCTCACTGGTGTTTGTCAAGTAAAAGGAGGACAAGTTACCGGTCAAAATGGACTGTGCAGGCATGAGGGATTGGAAGCTAACTCTGGTAGTTTCATCTCCAAAGGAAGTTCAAGGAGCATATCAGGAAACCACAAATCAGTGAGCCTGGTTTTAGTCAGCGGTGCCCAGAACGATCAGGGTGGTTCTGCAATCAGTGTTTCCAGGTTTCCAGGGCAAGACTATCCTGTATATCAACTTTCATCATGGCTTCACAGTGGTAGTTTCTGTTATATCCAGCATGATCCTGCTCTATGACTGACTAACTGATGTTGGTGGAGAAGGACGATGCACAGAAACAAATCTGCTCTTGCCTCCCCCATAGTGCCTTTTTTTAGGCAATGTCTTGAGGTCAAAACTACCAACATGAGAATCTCATCTAAATGCAATTTAAATGTCATGCTTCTGAATGCTAAGAGTCTCAACATGAAACTGCACTCATTGCAAGCATTTTTAACCCTAGATGATGACATTTGTGCAGTCACAGAAACCTGGTTCAAAGCTGCTGAGAGCACCCCAGCCTTACCTGGTTACTCATCCTATCATACATACAGACCCCAAACTGAGGGCAGCAAAGTCAAAGGAGGTGGTGTTTCAATATATATTAAAGATATACACACCTCCAGACTGGTCAGACAGTAAGACACACAGGAGATGCTCTAGGTGCATGTAATAGTTGACAAGACCCTATTCAAATCATAGTTAGCTACAGGCCCCCAGCACTGACTCAGGAGCCCACGCTGCCTATCTGGACCTCCTCAGATATATTAAGATTCAAGCCTATACTCTGATTCTGGGCAATTTTAACTACCCAACTATTGATTGGAAAAACTACTTGAGCCAGAACACAAATGTTCAAAGATTGCTTGACTTCATCAATGCCAGTGCCTTGGACCAGCTGATTGATATTCCCATAAGAGGTAACAACATCTTGGACTTGGTACTAACCAACATAGGAAGCCACTGCAACATCCCAGCAGTGTCATCATCCCTGGTAAGATCAGACCACAAAGCAGTCACCTTCAAAGTCACCATCTCCCCTGCCCCCCCCAGCTAGGGTTAAACAAAAAAAACTTCTCTAGAGTTGATTACAACCTCCTGAGAGAAGGTCTAAACAGCTTCACAACCCCCTCCTCAACAGTAGGAACTGACACTAAAGTTCAAACCAACACCAAAGTGTTATATGACCATTATATAAATGCATGGATTCAGCAATACCTGAGAGGACAAAATCCTCCTCCTCAGGGAAGAGTAAACCTGTCTGGTGGACATCTCTATAAATAAACTCTACAACAAAAGGAAAAAATTGCCGTCCAGGACCAAGATGGAACATGTGCCAAACTGGAAGCAATCTCTCCTTGGTCTAAACAGGCAAATAAGGGTATTAGTGAAATCTTCCAAAGCTAACTTTGAGTCCAAATTGGCCACATCGGTCATAAGGCCTTCTTCACATATGTCAGCAATCTAAGACGGAACACCCAAATCTGCTCAGAACTGATGGTCTAGGACACCACATACACAAATACCGTGGATATAGCCAACCTGCTGGCAGACAGGTTGAGTGAAAACTTCACCCTTCTGCTCCCCCCCCCATCAGTAATGCAGAATATCCCCAGCACCTGCCCCCAACCCTTAACTGTTGGGAAAAAGTCATTGCCGCCCAATCAAAGGCTAAAAACACATCTTCCATGGGACATTATAACATCCCAGACTGCATCCTGCATGAACTCAGGTAGGAACTCATAGAGCCATTAGGCACCCTATTCAAGCTAAGTCTGAGTACCGGTTTCATCCCAGCCAAGTGGAGGATGGCAACTGTCATCCCCCCCCTGCACAAAGGTGGAGCGTCCACCAATCCAGGCAATTATAGATCCATCAGATTAACTAGCCTGATTTGCAAGGCCATGGAATGCATTATCATAGACTACATTAGCAAGGACATCTGCAACCTCCAAATGCTTGATCCCACACAGTTTGGTTTTGTCAAGGGGAGATCATGCCTGTTAAATTTGGTGGACTTCTTTGAGTGAGTCATCAAAGCAATGGATGAGGGGAAGATGGTGCACGCCACCTACCGTAACCTGGCCAAGGCCTTTGACACTATTCCTTACTCGAGCATAATAGATAAACTATCCCAGCTTGGTGTAAATCCGTATGTGACCAGATGGGTATCTAATTGGCTCACAGATAGAACTCAGTCAAAATAGGGGAAGCTACCTCAAGTAGTAGACCTGTAACAGGTGGCATACCCCAAGGATCCGTCTTGGGGCCCTTGCTGTTTGGGATATACTTCTCTGAGGTGCAAGCCAAAACCAGAGGTCTATGGCCGACCAAGTTTGCAGATGATTGTAAGTTGGGAACTGTCTTCAACTCCCCTACTGATGTAGACATATTACAAGAGGACCTCACTCAGACAAATGACTGGTGCCAGAAACATGGCCTCAAACTAAACTCCAAAAAATGCATCATCATACCTTTTGGGTAGAGTGATGTCTCCACAAATTATCACATTAATAACAATGTCCTAAGCATGCAAGCAGTTGTGAGGGATGTGAGCACCCAAGTTGACAGCAATCTAACTTTTGACTACCATGTTGCCTCCAGTGTATGGGGAGCTTTCTACATGCCTCACCTCATTAGTAAGGCTATTTCCTCCAGGAACAAGGAAGTCATAACTTCCCTGTATTCCTCCCTTATTAGGTCCATCATGGAGTATAATGCCCCTTTTGGCATGTACGTTGTGAAGCACATGCAGCAGCTGGAGAGACCAAAGAGGTTCCTGACCAGGAGAATCCTGGGCTTCAAAAATCTGTCCGACACAGCTAGGCTAAAAACCCTGTCCCTCTACTCCATCTCATACAGACTCCTCAGAGGTGATCTATGTCTGGCATACAGAGCAATCTCTGACCCCACCTTGATGAAATTGCTGCATAAAACTCCACTCATGTGACCAGCATGCAAAACTTCAACTTGGTCTGCGACATCAATAGGATTTGCTGCCTGGACAGATTTGTCTCCCAGAGACTCCATCATCTGTGGAATAGACATCCCTCGCCACGTCAAGCAGAATACGTCATTATCCCTCTTTAAGAGGAACCTGGATGACTGGATGGGAAATAGAAAATACACCCCTGGGATTCCACCTGTATCCCTGCTGGACAGGGGTATTGGGTGCTGACTTGTGGGAACATGGACTAATTTATTGGCTAGGCTTATAAGGGCCTCAGGGCCAGTAGCCTAGTAACTTAAAGCCCTATACAAGGTGAAGAACACAGCTTCCATTGTACCCGACAGCATCCAAGGCTGTCTTCTGCACAATCTCCAGCAAGAAATGGCTTTGCCATTGATCACCCAGTTCAACCACAGCCTAAGTACAGGCTTCATTCCAGCAGAGTAGAGAACTGCCATTGTCATCCCCTTGCACAAAGGTGGTGCCACTACTGACCTGGGAAACTATCACCCCATTAGCTTGACAAGTCTGATCTGTAAAGCCATGGAGCGTATTATTACGGATCTCATAAACAAGGACATAGGTGATCACCAAGCACTTGACCCCACCCAATTCAGATTCATCAGGGGCAGATCTTGCCTGTTGAACCTGACTGACTTCTTTGAGACTGTCACCAAGGCCCTGGATTAGGGAAAGTCAGTACATAAAGCTTACCTTGACTTGGTCAAGGCCTTTGGCACAATCCCCCATTCATGCGTCATCAAAAAGCTCAAACAACTTTGCATAAATCCCTATTTCATTAGGTGGGTGGCCAACTGGCTCACCAATAGGATCCAAAAAGTCATAACATGCACTTTCAACAGCAGATCTGTCACTAGTGATGTTCCTCAGGGATCTGTCCTGAAACCCCTACTGTTTGGTATCTACTTCTCAGAGGTCCAGGCAAAGACAAAGGGCCTGTAGCTGACCAAGTTTGCGCTTAACTGTAAGTTGGGTGTTGTCACTGACTCCCCAAATGATGTAACATACTGCAAGAGGGTCTCACAGCAACAAATGATTGGTGCCAAAGTCATGTCCTTAAGATGAATGCAAAAAATGTATTATCATACCTTTCAGCAAAAACATGGCCCCTGCTGATTACCACATCAACAGCAACCTGCTAAGCACACAACCTGTGGTAAAAGACTTGGTGTACTCAGGTTGACAACAACCTCACAATCGACCATCATGTAGCAGCAGTGGTCAGAAGAGCCTTTTACTTGGTTCATCTCATAAGTAAAGGGATTGCATCCAGAAAAAAAGAAATTATTACCTCTCTGTACTCCTCCCTCATTAGGTGTATAATTGATTATAATGCCCCGTTTGGTATGTACCTCTCCAAACACCTGCACCAACTGGAAAGGCCTCAGAAATACCTCACAAAGAGAATCCATGGCTTCCAATATCTGTCCTGTGTGGACAGGCTCAAGTCACTATTGCTCTACTCGGTATCGTACAGATTGCTCAGAGGTGATCTGTGTCTTGCCTTCAAGGCAATATTGGACCCTGCCCAACTAGATATGCTCCATATCCACAAGTCTAACTCCTCATACATTACTTGCTCAAAAGGCCTAAAGTAATACGCAACATCAACAAAACCCGCTGGAAAGACAGATTTGTCTCCCAGAGGCTGCCCTGTCTCCAGAATAGACGTCCCATACATGTCAAACAGAGTACCTCACTAACCCTCTTCAAGTGCAACCTTGATGAGTGGATGGGAAACCACAAATTTGTCCCAGGGGTTTCACCTTTGTTCCCTCAGTGACAGGGGAAACAGATGCTGACTGAGGTTTCTTTTTTTGGGGATAAACTCTTGGCTAGGTTTGTAAGGGCCCCAAGGCCATTAGCCTAGTAATCTCCTATGATCCTATGAACTTGCTATGATCCTACAATCAGCTTGGATTGCAGTCAAGCCTTTGATCATCACAAGCTTCTTTTTAAATATTTAGGAGTAGGAGTGGTGACAGACTGTGCTAAGCATGTAATAGTGAGAGGGAAATTTTCAGAGAAGAAAGAGGTGACAAGTGGTTGTCAAAGGGATCATTTCTTGGTTGAGCCCTTTTAAATAGTTTTGCCTTCTTACACAGGGGATGAAAAACTGGATCAGTTTCTGTGCAGGTGACACCAGTGTTGGAGTTTAATATCTGATGGAGAGATGATTCTGGCAGGAGAACCTAAGAAGCATCAGACATAGCCTAAGAGGTGGCAGTGCAGCTTCAATCATTCTAAGAGCCTGATGCTGCACCTGGGAAAATAACCAGGGGGTGTTGTATGTATTTGGGGGGGTTCATCCACAAAAAACAAATATCAAAAGAAGTAACTGGGAGCTTATGTTACAAAACACATAAGCCATTTTGAACAGTGTAAGTGGTTGGCAGCAGACAAAAGCAATGCTTTCAGCTTTTCCTGGTTAGGGGTTGCCACAGTGGATCACTGGTCTGCATATTAATTGGCAGTGGTATTTTTATGGTGTCAAGTTGCCAGCCCATCAGCCAACCTTCACAGAAGACACACACATACACGTCTTTAAAACTCACTCAACCACAGGGAGGACATACATACTCCGCAGAGAAGGTATTCCAGCCAAGAATCGAACCGGAGGACCTCTTGCTGTGAGGCAACAATGCTAACCACTGCACCACCGCAACTGACAGACTGAATATTAGGATGTCTGTCCAGAGAAGAAAGATGATGATGCTCCTATATCAAGCACTTGTATGACTCCAAATGGATAACTAAACAGTTCTGGAGGCCTTACAAGCAACAAAATGCTACATTGTTGGAAATATTACAGATAGAAAAAAAAACAGGATGGTGAGACAGATAGAACAATATGTAAATAGATGTTTCAGAAATTTGACAAGCAATTAGCAGAATATGACATAGGATTTCAAATTAGTAATGGGAAAGTCTATGAGCTATGGGTAACTTGGAGCCAAAGGTTAGGTTAGGAGGGGACATCACTACTAGATTAAGGGAAAACATCTCATCCTGGATATAGGAAGCCCTTCTTCACTGAGAGGATGGTAAACAAATGGCATAGGTTGAGGTTAAGACAGTTGGAACATTTAAAAAAACAGGAGATTCTGATACATGATGTGAGAAGATGGATGAGGGCTATCATCTTTTCTGGGCTTCCTGCTACATTTTGGCCAAACAGTGCAAATATCCAAGTTATTGATGATAACTTGTCTAATAGATGATAGTGTGAAACAATATTGCTGAAAGCCTCTTTTCAGCAAACATTACGTCAGTACTTTCTTTGACTGTTGTGCGACAGTGCAATTATTATATGTATGTCAGGCTATTTCCAAAAGGATAAACTTGGATTTGTGTAACAAGTCTAGAAAACTGAACCACAAGAAATGGTTAATGAAAATGTGAGAATTTTTAATTTCACTGGGAATTTAGGAGCTCAATATGATTGAAGTGAAAGAAGGAAAATGTATGAGCATTTTTTTTTTTTTAGGAAAGCAGACTATGAGTATTTACTAAGGAGAATAGGGAGCAAATGAGAAGTTCTACTAAATATAGAAAGAGGTTAACTTAAGCTGCTGAATAAAGGAAAATGCCCAGGATCAGATGGCCTGATAGGTGAGTTGCACTTGAAATTCTTAGAGTTCATCCCTTCTTTAAAATACATTTCCATACTTGTCTGAGGATAAGATTGGAACTGGCCCCTTAGGATGGAAGTAAATTAAAATCACACCATTACAGTGATTCCAAAGGAACCTCTTGTTCATATGAACTAATTTCCTTGCCTAACTATGTAATTTGTTGACAGGGTACCAGTTGTGATTTCTTTTCATTTATGGTGCACCCCAGACAAGTTAGAACCCTTTTTACAAATGCCAGATGATTCAAAAATATGCCCTGGCTTTCTGCCTGAATTAGACAATCATCCAGGTATGGGTATATTTGAATACTTCTTTGCCTGCAAAATGCAATAACCGGAGCCAGGTACTTTGTGAATACCCTGGGCGCAGTAGACAAGCCAAAGGACAGTGCAGAGAACTGATAATGCGTGCAGCCTGCTTTGAAGCATATGTATCTTCTGCAAGATTCCCTGATTGGGATGTGCAGGTATGCTTCTTTTAAATCTAGTGTTGCCAACCAGGCGTCTTTGCCTAGCATAGGAAGTAATTGGTGAAGAATCAGCATCTTGAGTATTGGAATCTCCAGGAAGGTGTTTAGAGTAGACAGGTCCAAGATTGGATGCCATGATTTGTCGTTTCTGGGTACCAGAAAAATTCTGGAGGAGAAACCTTGCCCCTTTTTCTCTTCTGGTACCAGTTGAATAGCCCCCATGCTTAAGAGGGAAAATATTTATTTTTGAGCCTCTGCCCACTGTTTCAGGGGCAGGTCTGGCCACCCATTTGGTATTGGCAACGTTTGGAAATGAAATCTGTATTCCTGGGACACTATATTTATTTAAAACCCATTTGTCCTGGGTTATGAGTTCCCTGTTATTTGCATGAAGAGCAATCTTTCCCCCCAAAAGGGCAGTCAAAAGATAAGTACTTGGGAATTTTAAAAAGGAAGTCATTGAGACTGTTTTCCATGGGGAAGTGTCTTGTTATTTCCAGATTTGGAAGTGGAGGCCCCCCACAGCTTATTTCTGAGAGTCCCCTGGGGCTGAAACCTGGGATTTTTGCTGTGTCTGGGTTTGGCTTGAGAAGACCTGGAAGGGACTGGAAAGAACCAATTCTTAGTAGGCCAGTGCCTAATAAATCTAGGAGGTTACACTTGTAAATAAATCTTTAACAGTTTGCATAGATTTAGTTTTAGCTTCCATCTTTTTAAAAACTTCTTCAGCCTTGTTGCCAAACAGATGGTCCTGATTTAAAGGAGCATCCCACAATTTAGCTTTAACATGATCAGGCAAAGATTGCTCCTTAAACCAAGCATGCCTTCTAAGCACAGACCCAGAAACTGCAGCCCTGCAAGAGGCCTCTAAAGAATCAAAACCACATTGCAAAGTATGTTTTCCAACTTGTTCAGCAGAATGCATTAAGTCCTGTAAATCTTTGTTTTCCACACAGTCAGGAATCAACATCATTTTCTGTTTAAGCAGTCCAATAACATGTTGCTGATATTTTAACATATGAAATTGGCAGTTTAAAGCTCTGATTGCCAAGGTTGCAGAAGTATAAACCTTTTTACCCCATCTATCCAGTGCCCTGGAGTCTCTATCAGAAGGGGTAGGATTTTTAGCAGTAGAAGCCTTAATGCCCTTGGGCCCAAGAGAAATAGCCTCTGGATCTGCAACAGGATTTTTGAAAAGGAACTTGTGGGGCTCAGGAACCCTGTAGTATGTGTCAGGTTTACTAGGAGCAGGAGGCAGGGAATCAGGGGCCAAACTGGATTCCGAGAAAACATCATCAACAATGTCTAGTACAGGAGGTATAGCCAAAGGCCTATGCTGAGGTAGAAGAAGGAAATCCCTAAGCCTCTTTTTTGAATCAGAAAATTCCTGGCTTTCCCAGTGAAAATGCTCCCTTAAAGTATGTAAATTTTCCCCAAAAGAAAAATCCTCAGGAGGGGAAGCAGATGGAATAGAATCCTCTGCATCAGAATCCTTATAAGTAGGTATGGACAAATCCAGGTCATCAGAAGTGTCAGAAGAAACAGAATCCTGATCAGAAGATTCATAATCAAGTTCAGCCCTAGGCCTCTTGGGGGGGGGGGGGGAGTGACTACCCCTGATTAGAGTTATTAGATCTTTGACCATTTTTATCATTTGTTTTTTAGGCATAGGGGCCTGAGCATGTGGCCTGGGCATCGGTTTTTTAGACATGGATCGAGATTTAGGCCTTAGTAATGAAGGAGGTGTCGATTTAATATACAAGTCTGTAGGCCTGAATACATCCTCAGAAGCCGGTGACTACACAGTGGCTCCGGACCCATCCAAGGTAGAGACATCCGCAGGTTCCATAGGTGAAGCATCTTGTGGCATTCAGACTCTGAATGGGTCTCAGTAGAGGCCTGCGAATCAGAAGTAGCTGGTATCAGGGGCTGCGAAAGCGCCTCACTAAGTACCGGTGAACTGGCGACTGGCTTAGGAGAAGTGCCGTCAGTAGTTTTGGACCTCGACGGCCTGTCTCTGTCTTTATCCTTGCATTTTTTTGGAATCCCGGTAGTCGGATGGCTAACCGGTGACATTTTTGGATAATTAAACCAAGAACCGAAATATTTAGAGGCAAAAATATACCGACGATGGATAGTGCGCTGATTAAATAAGGCACAAAACCGACAGCAAGGTACGTTGTGGTCAGGGCCTAGGCAAGGAATACAGTACGAATGAAAATCTTTATGAGGTATTTGCTTTCCACAAGTAATGCAATTATTAACTTTTACTGACATCAGAAAGGAGCAAGAAAAAGTTTCCCCAACGGGGTACTTAGCTTTAAGTTGAAGATTTCGGTTCTCTAACTCGAAAACGAAAATTGCAGGAGTCGACCGACTGGTACTTGTGAACTGCTTCTGCTTTGGGCACTGCATGGCAAGAAAGACTGATGTAATGGCGTCAGCTGCATGTTTTATACCCCTGACGACCTGACGTCATGGAAGAAGGGACAGCAACCAATGCAGGACCCAAGACTTTGTTAATCAGGCCGACTGAGGGCAACCTGCAGGCAGATTACCCAAGTGTAATGACTACAACAGTGAAACACGAAGAACATCTGCAGATAACAGTAGGAGACTAATCATGTGATTCTAGAAGAGCAGGTGATGCTGGGAAACAGGAGTTTCTGTGAAAGATATGAGTGTCAGATAAGTAGTTTAGAATAGCTGCAAGGATAAAGGCAAACGCAACACTTTCCTCTTGGTTAGAAATACAGAGGGGTATGCAATACATTTGCTATCTGCGGTGTCTGACAAAAATTGCACCACACTTGTCTGAATCAGAATGTAACAGATATGTGAGTTGCATTTAAGCTTTATAAAACCAGCAGCAGGTAAAATAAAATATGTGATTTAATCTACAATGTTTGTGTGCTTTTCTGTGGCAGGAAAATATGTGTGATCTAGTGACCTTTTTCTTGATATACAGAAAAACATATAAAAGTCGTAACTGAAGGTTTTGTATGACTTCTGCTGGGAGAAACAGCAATTATACCTAGAATGTGAATGTATGGCAGATAAGTGAGTCAGAAACTGTAATTATTTTGCTGTTTGATTACAAGATGCTTGAATAATCCTACTCCAGGAAGCTAAAGGCCACAAAAGGGCAATTAGTATATTCTGGAGGGCAATAGTGAGTGTTGAACTGCTTGATTGCATCAGTGTTTTTTTCTATGTAAAAGATAAAAATCACATTGCTAAATGTACACCTGTTATTCATGATAACCCAGGGTTAAATGTGTGCCTACCCAACCAATCATCAAAGCTAGCCTGATTTCTATGATGAAAAACACCTTGTCTAAAGAGATTTAATGACATTATACAAGGCATCCTCTATTGTACAGCTGCAGAAACAAGAGTCCCAGCATAGAAGAAAAGTGCCAAGTGATGTAGGTAGCCCTTACTCTGTAACTCTGTCTGTCAATGAAAGCAAAAATAATAGAGGAAGCCGGAGAGGAGCCACTCCATCCCTGGTGCCAAACCCATGCCTCTCAACCTGTAGTCTCAGGAATCACAGAAAAAAGCAAATATATATATATATATATATATATATATATATATATATATATATATATATATATATATATATATTAGGGACAAGTGCTATAAATCCAGGATACTTCTTAACTATTGACACTATTCAAGTAAGAACACTGATAGAGAATAATATTTGTATGAATGTGCTTTTTCTGAAGAATATGAAGTCTTTAGCTACAACGTGTGTCACTTTTTACTGCAGCAGACTGCTTAGTCACAAAATCAAATAATTTAAGAGGGATGGGCCAAAGCTGTAAGCAGAAATCAGAGACATCCCTGAAAGTTAGGGGAAGTTGAGAAGTATGACTAAAGCACCTCGCTATATGCAATAATATTAATGCATTCAGTGCACCCCGATTTTCCACAGCTTCTCAGTTCAAGGATCAGAAATAACTGATGTATAGCACAGTGGGATAATGAATTGCATTCCATTATGGTATATATTTTATTTCATAGTACAAATGTGTACAAGTTCCTTATGTTGCTTTACACTGGGCTACAGTGCTGGCATCATACTATTCCAGAATCCCACCTTTCATCTCACTAGAATAAGTATATAAGCATGAGGGTCTTATGCCACTTTACGCTGTGACATAATGCTGTATGTATTCTACCCAATACTTCTTTATTGCTACTATTTTTCTATTTTAAATGAAGAGATTATCAGGAATGGACTAGATGTGGGGCATTCGATTAGGGACATCGAATGACCACTACATATGAAATCAAATCTTGTTGGAGTCAGTTGAAGATGATTTGTAGATGATTCTTGTTTGGGGAAATAGATCTGAAAGGGAAGGGTGAATACTGGGCTGTAAGGTAAAATTAAGTAGGTGTTGCAAAGATATAAGAAAGTCACATGCTTACAGGTGAAGACTTTTGTCTCTCAGATGAAATTCATTAGAAGAAGGGAAAGGCACTCCTTCAAGGCAACAGTGCTTTCTTGGGAATGCTTTCTTATAAGCCGGAAATGGGACAGGACATGGCTAAAGGTATAAGCTGACATGTAATAATTATGGTTCTTCTATTAAATCCTGACGTTTAACAGCCTCAAATCTAACTATACATGAGCACACAAGGCTGAAATCCACAGCAAACATAAGCACCAAAGATAGTACTATATACCTCCCTCTATCTGTCTATTCTTTGTCTGCCTACCTATTTATTTATGTATATCTGTCATGTTTTGTGGTTACGTTAAGACACCAGACCTTTGAGGGACCAAAGTTAGTGCATAGTAGTTTGTTGCATTTATTTTCCAAATTAGTTGCCAAAGTTAGTCCAAATAGCTAAAGTTTATCCACGCATTCTCTATGATGCACGATTGTGAATTGCTATGACTAACAATGGCTGATTTTGTTCTATTTGCCACTGTTTTATGAATAAAAATAGAACGTCTTACAGCCGCTGCCAGGTTCCGCAGACAGTAGCGTGTTTTACTACTGCAGTAGCTAAAATGGCATGAATCAAGGTCTTTTAATGCCTCGGTTCTGTATTTCCTGTTGCCTGGTTACCAGGAAAGCATGAATAAATTGTTTATGTCCACGTGGTTTCCCGACCCAACCATGCTACAGAGCCAGTCTGTGTATGCTGTTCAAATAAGAACAGGCATCCAGTTTACCAGGGTAAGTCTTACTCACAATTTAAGAAAATGAAAAAGTTTATAAATAAATTAAGCTCCAAACCAGTCCTAAGTTAGAGGATATCTTACAATTAGAAGCTAAGGGACCTAGGCATTGTAAGCCAGTGCTGCGGAGGCCCGAGGGTAGCTGAAAATAAACTATTGTCCTTGTAGAGCAGTACAGGAAAAATATAAGTTTAATAACCTTGTTCCCTGGTTGTAAAAAACTTGTTTCCTTTCAGTTTACTGTTGAGCTGCTGTTAGGTTAGATATTAAAACTACTTGAGCAGCAGCTTTTATCGTTGCAAGCCTTTCAAAATGGGGTGTGCTGGGGATGACCGAGACCAAGCAGTATGCTTGTTCCCTGGTTGTAAAATAACGTTGTTTCCCTTCAGTTTACTCATATATCATACCTTTGTGTCTCAAGAGAGTCATAACCATTACTCACGTTAGCTTATGTTGTCACTCGGAGTAAGGAGTTACCATAGCTTAACTGCTTTTAGTTTATGCTTCTTCTCAATTTGCTGTAAAATATTAAAATATTCTGTATTCAATTGTCTTTGACTGTCTATTGCTAAAAATCAGATATTAAATTATGTCATTAAGTAACCAGTCTCTTCTTTCCATTTTTGTCTCATGTAACAAACATTTTTTTGTTAAGTCATCAAATGTGTCATCTAGGTTTTTGCATGAATCTGTTTACTATAGTCCATTAATATAATTTTAGCAGGTTATCTGCTTTATTTCAACTAATTATTACTTTCTTATTGACAGAAAAGTAAGTTGTTTTATTTTATTTATAACTAGGATTTATTGCATTTAATTGCTAACATTCGTTTAATTAAACTACTGACATTCATGTAAGCTAAGTGGTCAGAGTATCAATCTGTTAACTGCTATTAAGATGTCGGAGATCAAAATTGTTACCACTGCCACTACAACACTGCATGGGCTTTATGGGGGTCCTGTTTCATTAACACTGTAGAGTATGAAAAAGAAGCTCATAAAAGCTGTAAAAGTACCTGTATCAGAAGGTGATTCATAGTAAATCAAAGTTGCTTCAGGTGGAAGAAATTGGGAGATTGATGAGGCTTTAGGTTAATTTATGTAGAAAAAAAAGGACATTAGGAAAATGTGGGCTGCTGGAGACCTGTTAGCACAAGGGTATTAAGTAGGTGTTGCCAAGTTTAGTTCATCAGACACCGTTCTCTGAGGTTAAGCAGCATACAATGCAACAAGTTTACGTACTACTTGCAGATTTATAAGAGAAAAAGGAAAGGACATCTTAGTATCTATGAGTTAGGATATAATTTGTGAAGATTCATTCAGGATTACTTTTAAAAGTTCTCTAGAATGATGGAATACTGCCATCATTTAAAAAGTTCTTTAGTTTTTGTTATATCTGCAGTGATTAGATGTGGGGGCCAATAATTACAGCAAAAGGGACCCTAAAGCAAGTAGATCTTTTGAATCCCTTTTTACTGTCAACAGCATGGTTGGTTCACCAAGGAGTCTACAGTGGAGAAATCAAACAAGATTTAGATTCTGAAGATTCTGAACATCCAGTCATGAGTAAGAACTATCTATATGCACACCCCGAACAGCCACCAACAACAGGAAAAACAATACTCCTACTTAAGAGCAAACCTGCAAGCTATCCTAAAACTATACTTGTCTTCTGACCACATATAAATTATACACTGGAATTGATGCCAAGAGAGTTTATAGTCATTTGGAAGAAAACTCAATCATGGCAATAAAACAAAAGTCTAACAAAAGAAAATCATATGGAAGAAACAATGATTTGTTGTTCAATAACGTCATAATGGAGAACTGTAAAAAGACGGCAAATCTAATTATGGCATGGACAGACTACAAAAAAGCATTTGACAGCATCCCACATTCATGGATAAAGAATGCTTAAAACTGTATAAGATACACCCTACATTCATCGATTACATTACAGCAACCATGACACAGTGGCAAAGCACTTTGCAAAAAAGCTATGATAATGGACAAATTGTTATTCCAGGGATAAAAATTCAAAGGGGATATTCTAGGGTGACTCTTTAACACTGCTGCTCTTTTGTCTTGCCATTAACCATTACGCTGTCTACTTAACAGATCAGGACCTGGCTATGATCTGGATCTCAGAAAACAACAAAGTTCTCATCTTCTTTTTATGGATGATTTAAAACTGTATAGTTCATCAGAAGAATAACTGAAAGCAAAACATTTTCAGATGATGTAAGAATGACATTTGGTCTTGATAAATGTGCAAAAGCAACCTTTAAAGCGGGAAAGCTGCAGCACCAAGAAAACATCAGCCTGGGACAGAAATGTGATATAAAAGAACTCTAGCAAAAGGGCATGCGTAAATATTTGGAAACTGATGAAGAATCAACAAAAAATATGAACAAATGTGAATAAAATTTGGTATTTTTCTTGTTTTCTTGTCCAACTGATCCGATACCTTTTGGGACCAGTCAGTTACCCAAAACTGTAAGTTAGAACAGAAAGAGCAAATTGATTTATAGCTTGGACTTTACTCCTAGATGTCAGGGCTGTTTTCAGTGTTAATTTTAGTCTTCCAAAATATTCCATATTAAGTTTTGTTCACATTTATTCATGTATTATTGTTGATCTTCATCATTTCCCAAATATTTATACGCTTCCTCCTACTTAGCTTGCTTTAGATCACATTCCTGTCCCAGACTGATATTTTCTTGGTGCTGTAGCTTTCCTGCTTTAAAGGTTGCTTTTGCACATTTATCAAGACCAGATGACCTCCTTACAGCATCTGAGAAAGTTTTGAGCACTTCCAGTTGTGCTTTCAGTTCTTCATCTGATGAACTGCACAGTTTTCAATGAGAGGTCTGTACACTCTGTTGTTTTCTGTAAATCAAATTGTAACTATGATATAATCTGTTAAGTAGACACCATATTGGGTTAAGGGTAAGACAAAAGCACAGAGGTGACAAAGTCACAATGGAATAATTCCCCTGTGAATTTTTATTCCTGAGATAATTTGTCTTTTACTATGATTTAGCTGCAAAGCAGATTACCTCTGTTTCATGGTCACTGTAATATAATCAATCAGTGTAGGACATATCTTATACTTCTGTAAACACTCCTTTATCCATGAATGTGGGATGCTGTAAAATGCTTTTTTGTAGTCTATCCATGCCATACCTAGATTCTTCCTCTTTTTACAATTCTCCATTCTGACTTTATTTAACAACAAATTAACTTTTGTTCCATATGACTTCCTTTTATTACCTTTTTTTCTAATGCCATGATTGGGTTTTCTTCTAAATGACTATGACCTCTGTCAGCATCAATTCCAGTATATAGTTTATACATCATCAGAAAACAAGTTATTGGTCTATAGTTTTTAGGATAGCTTGCAGGTTCACTCTTAAGGAGGAGTATAATTTTTCCTTTTATTAACCAGGTTGGTGTCTGTTAGGGAAGCACATATAAATAGTTATTACTCAGGACTAAATCTTCATGTAAAGATGTTAATACTTTTAGCCAGAAGTTAGGTACTGCATCTGGGCCTGGGGTTTTCCATTTAGGAGCTTTTCTTAATTTTGTTTCAGTTTCTCTGGCTGTTACTTCATCCCATTTCATTTCCTATACATTTGAACTTTTACTGTTTATTTTACTTCTTCTGTCCACTCAGAATTTATATTATGTTCCACAAGTTCTTCATAAATATTTCTCCAAAATGTGTGTATTACTTCTTTTTTTGGCGGTGTTTCTGTTCATTTTACCTTTTTTCCCAGTTCTCTATAAAACCTTTTTGGGTCATCGGTTAATTGTTTATTTTGTACTTTTTCTTTATATTTATCAACATATCTTCTAAGTTTTTTTGCCTGTGCTGATATCTTTAGTTTATTATTTGCAATTGTGTACGATAGATCCTGGTCTTTTCTGATACTGCACATTACTTTTATTACGTCTGTCTTTCTAAGTATTTTTGTTGATCTTTTCCCTCTTCTGTATTCTTCTAACAGTGACACTTCTTGTCTTAACTGCTTCATAGTTTTCTCTATTCAATACTTCCATGATGGCATTTGATTTCTCCCCTTCCTTTCCCTTATTGCCCTCTGTTTTTGTGGTAAGACTTTTATCTTTTATTAATTTAGCTGCACAGTAATATATCCTATTTACTTCTGTTATATCACATGAATTTCTGTTAATAGTCTTGATTACAGTGTTCAAACTTCTAATATTTTGGGTTTTATTTACTTTCTATAATCTACGTCTTTCATCGATCTTATTATGTCTATTCACCTCTGTTAAGATAAGCAACTCTTCCCTTAGATCATTTTCTCCTAAATTAAGGACAAATTATTTGTTCTCTGTTTCCTGTGGGCATTCTACAGAAAGTTCCAGAATATCTTCCTGTAACATATTCTCTTCAGCTGCATCCTGTGTCATCCGTTGCTCTTTCATATGACAACTCATTGGCCTATCACTCCATAACATTGACTGCATCAGTTTTGCCACTGTTTACTGCTCCATCCCTTGCTGTGCAACTCAAGCTAAACTTTTGTACTGGTTTCCTACTGAAGGCTCCAGAGTATCTTCATGTGGCAAGTGATCATATGACAAAGACCTTAATGGATGTTGATATGTTTCCTGAGTAGGCCTATGTGACTGTGACATTAACAATGCAGGGAATAGGCCATTGCATCACTGGAAAGCAACAAAGAATTAGCTCTGCTGTGTACAAGATGAGATTCCTGCAGCATTTTCCCCATTTATCCTTGAGAGGTCACATCACAGCAAAACTCTTCTGGTCTCTATCCCTCCCATCTGCTTCTGCTGTTGAACCAAGCTTCTACCAGAGGTCACTAGCATAGCATCTGAAGCCTTATTTCCTCTCTTATAAAGGACAGTCACTGCAAGATTTCCATCCTACCTCCCTCCCCAGCTTGTCATCCAGCAACCTCAGTTGTGGGCATTGCAGGCAGGAATAAAACCTGTGCACTACTGGAGCAGGCATGCCAATATCAATTTTATTACAATCCCTACTTCCTTTCCTGAGACATACACACACACACACACACACACACACACACACACACACACACGCGCAAACACAAGCACATGCATGCACACACATTCCCATCCACTGTTTGTTCTTTCCCTAAAGACCCTTGGTTATTATATTAGTTGATATGAGGTTCTTCTGCCTCAGTTTTGGTAATTCCATTATATTTAGACTTGATTTGTATCTTTGTATTTTACTTGTGTTTACCAACTAGAATTACAAGTCTACTGTTGACATATTCGCTGTTCTCTACATATCATGAGTGAGTATTTGCATTGAGTAGGCACTACACACAGTACATTGCTGCTGTTGTTTTTGCTTAGGTCATATATCAGTAATGGTGCACTAAGCATGAAAGTACAGTTGTCACTGATGTTTTTTACTGTTGGCAAATATACCGTGGCTGACATAATGAAAGTCCTCGTATATCATTAAGTGTATACTCATACCTGGGATATTGTACATGTGGAGACTTCTTTAAATAAGCTATACCCAATGAGACTGCCAGGACAAAAAAAACAAACAAATGGATAGATAGATAGATAGATAGATAGATAGATAGATAGATAGATAGATAGATAGATGAATAAAGCAAACAAATACATAAATCAATCAATCAATCAATCAATCAATCAATCTTACAACCCTGACACTCTTCAAGAGAAACCTTGACAAGTGGATGGGAAACAGAAAATTTACCCTGGGGATCACTGCAGTGGCTCTGCTGGACAGAGGCACAGGGAACTAATGGCTTTGCTGGACAGAGGCACAGGGAACTAATCTAAGGGGGCGACGAAAGCCAACACATTCTGGCTAGGCTTACATATGCCCTCGGGTAGATAGCCTAGTACTTACCTATGAACCTATGAACCTAGCAAAAAGTTGTTGCGAAAAACTGGCGAATGGTTCAAAACAGTTCTTATTTAATGCATGCGGGATGCATGTCCATAATTGTACCTAATGAGATGACTAGTGTTAACTGCCTCAATAGCTGTTAGCTATTATTGTGTAAGTATTACATCGGATCCAAGACAAACATGACTAACATACCATGAACAAATTCAGCCAGAAAACATCCCCTCTGCTGTCAAGAATAACATCAGTGCTGGCAACCAGCAGCACATAAAGCTTTCATACTTAAGAATAAGTTGCACAGAATAAAGAGGAACAAAATGAGACATCACACACTCGTTAAACAACAAAATGTAATAATTTAGCTAAAGAAGCTTTCATAAAAGTCTATTAGTCTTGCAACATTTTGGCTACATGTACAAACGTCCTATGTCTCTTAGTTACAGACTGCCCATGCATGAATTTCTGCAAGTTACAAAACCATTGAATGCAAACTTTCTGATTGCAGGAGTCCTTTCCCGAAACAATATAGGTGTTTTAAACAGCTTGTGTCATTCAAAAACATGGAAACTGGTTGTTTTTTTTTTGGTTAACTTATTTTGTTTGCCTGCAAAAAAATTACAGTGTTGCAGTTATTTTTAGGGATTCCTTTCAAGTGCTGCCTGTTTGCCTGCTGAAGACTATGTATTCAGTGCAAGAGAGAGGGTCTGAGTAGGAGCCCACCCATATCTAAGATGGGTAACTTTTCAGACCATAACTACCTGCACACAACACAATGGGATGCTTCATCAGAATCTTAGTGTTTGCCAGACAGACAGCACTAAAATGTCTGTCTTATATAAAATTGTATACACCAGAAACAAAGTAAATAACTCTTCTAAAACAATAATTATAAAGTCTGCGTGTGTGCCCACAGAAGGGTGCCCACTTCTAAAACAATAATTATAAAGTCTGCGTGTGTATCCACAGAAGGATGCCCATGTCTTCTAAAACAATAATTATAAAGTCTGCGTGTGTGCTCACAGAAGGGTGCACGTCTTCTAAAACAATAATTATAAAGTCTGCATGTGTGCCCACAGAAGGGTGCACATGTCTTCTAAAACAATAATTATAAAGTCTGCATGTGTGCCCACAGAAGGATGCCCATGTCTTCTAAAACAATAATTATAAAGTCTGCATGTGTGCCCACAGAAGGGTGCACATGTCTTCTAAAACAATAATTATAAAGTCTGCATGTGTGCCCACAGAAGGGTGCCCACTTCTAAAACAATAATTATCAAGTCTGCGTGTGTGCCCACAGAAGGGTGCCCATGTCTTCCAAAACAATAATTATAAAGTCTGCATGTGTGCCCACAGAAGGGTGCCCACTTCTAAAACAATAATTATATAGTCTGCATGTGTGCCCACAGAAGGGTGCCCACTTCTAAAACAATAATTATAAAGTCTGCGTGTGTGCCCACAGAAGGGTGCCCATGTCTTCTAAAACAATAATTATAAAGTCTGCATGTGTGCCCACAGAAGGGTGCCCACTTCTAAAACAATAATTATAAAGTCTGCGTGTGTGCCCACAGAAGGGTGCCCATGTCTTCTAAAACAATAATTATAAAGTCTGCATGTGTGCCCACAGAAGGGTGCCCATGTCTTCCAAAACAATAATTATAAAGTCTGCATGTGTGCCCACAGAAGGATGCCCATGTCTTCTAAAACAATAATTATAAAGTCTGCGTGTGTGCCCACAGAAGGGTGCCCATGTCTTCTAAAACAATAATTATAAAGTCTGCGTGTGTGCCCACAGAAGGGTGCCCATGACTTCTAAAACAATAATTATAAAGCCTGCGTGTGTGCCCACAGAAGAGTGCCCATGTCTTCCAAAACAATAATTATAAAGTCTGCATGTGTGCCCACAGAAGGATGCCCATGTCTTCTAAAACAATAATTATAAAGTCTGCATGTGTGCCCACAGAAGGGTGCCCATGTCTTCTAAAACAATAATTATAAAGCCTGCATGTGTGCCCACAGAAGGGTGCCCATGTCTTCTAAAACAATAATTATAAAGTCTGTGTGTGTGCCCACAGAAGGGTGCCCATGTCTTCTAAAACAATAATTATAAAGTCTGCGTGTGTGCCCACAGAAGGGTGCCCACTTCTAAAACAATAATTATAAAGCCTATGTGTGTGCCCACAGAAGGGTGCCCATGTCTTCTAAAACAATAATTATAAAGTCTGTGTGTGTGCCCACAGAAGGGTGCCCACTTCTAAAACAATAATTATAAAGTCTGCGTGTGTGCCCACAGAAGGGTGCCCATGTACATTACTTCACCCTCTAGTTGAAAGGACTGTGCTAGCGATGAGTGTTTATGACTGAGAAGTAAGATACCAATGGTAGTGCTGACTGAGCTGGGGGAGCACATAATTCAGATAATAACAGAAGCTACCTAATGAGTGTAATTCACGTTTTGACTAGTTATCTACAGAAAACTTTTGTACGCTGGCTGACTAGATGCAGCAGGAGCAGTAAACTTACTTTTTAGAGGGCTGTCCCAGACTTAGGTGTGGTGCATGCATGCTCTGTAAGCACATTGTGCAGGGTGATCTCTGTATTATAACTGATCCCCAGTTACGGAGTTACTAGGCTGGTAAGTCCTGACAAAGATGTCAATGAAGCAGTGTTGAAATGACACACCTCAGAGTAGTGGGATTTCTGTACACCAAAAAGCAGCTGCCAATTAGGTAGTGCTGCTATTACTGCTTTATTTTTGGATGTTATCTGTCTGTGATAAATATCTAGGCTACAACACATAAGGCAAACAGCAAATAACAATAATTTATTTTTAAGAAACTTTACATAAACTTATTCCAAGATCTTTGCATTGTTTCTGCCTCACACACGCACACAAGCACACACACACACACACACACACACACACACACACACACACACACACACACACACACACACACACACACACACACACACACACACACATATATGCTTTCTCTCTTACTGTCAGATAGTCAATAAGTGGGTTTCTTTAAGGTATTAGACCTTACATATGAAGTAGAACAACACCGTGGTAAGAATAAAGTCTGGGAAGGAAGAACTTACCACAGTTGTATGGCAGTCTGTTGTAGGTAAGTAGGTAGTTTCCAGTCTGCATCCACTATTATATCTAGACGAAGGACAGACAAGGTCATTTGCCAGTTTGCCTCTCCCTTAAGAATGTTTGTTGATTAGTCACCTGTTTTTTTTTCAGCCTTAACTAAAATGCAAGGATGTTTTGTGACTTGTTATTGATATCTTGGTTTTTGTGGGTGCCATAAAAATAATAAATAGTCCAAAACAGAATTTCTTGTTGCTTCAACTTGTTATTCAGTAATGACCATCTCTTGGGTCTGGCCATGTTTTCTCTTCATCTGCTGTTCCTTCACTGACTTTGTAGAGTTAGGCTATGTAGTTCAGCTGTTAGGCTGCTGAGTGTAATAATGTTACTGTGGTGTATAACCTTTGTAAATAAGACACAAAAGGTAGTGCAAACATAGCTTACTTCTAAACAACTGCAATTCAATATCTGTACACATTTGAAGTACAGGAAAAGGGATCTTTCCTCTTTTCTGCCATTGACTGCCATATTCCATTCTTCTCCTGCAACAAACACACATGTTCTGGAAATGGCAATTGGAAAGGAAATGTTACAAATGCACATTTGTTTAAGTAACTGTGTTTGTAATTTAGCATTTAAGCAATATGTTTTAATGGTTTAGAGCAACAAGCTAGTTTGCAATTTGCATGGTTAATCACATTCTTAGTTTGTCATGGGAGACTTTGAATATGTCATTTTATGTGCTGGACCTCAACAAATTGTCAATGTCTCGTTTAATTCCTTTGTTTATTTATTTACTTACTAGAATTGATTGATCTAAGGAACCCCTTTCAGCTATGACCTTGGCAAATGGTATTCTGCAATATTATAATATGAGGACAATCAATTATCAGATTCATGATAATAGGCGTAAAACATTAAACTATAATGGCAGGTTGTTTAATAAAGAACACATCAGATTTGTGTGCATCGGGTTTACTTCATTTATGTCAATAAACTGACACCCCAACTATTTTGTTAACTTAAATAATCAAATTACCAAAATCGCATTTTCAGTACAAAAATGCAATTTCATTGAACAAACTAAAAAGCTACACCTAATCCCAATGCTTTTTCCATGAAGGTAAGCACCCCCCACCCCATATCTCTTATTTATATATACTAACTCCAATAGCATACAACTGCAGAAATGGCAAGAAGTACCACCTACAATGAAAAAAAAAAGAATTGCAGTAACAATTACAGAAATAAAAACAGCTCACCAACAAACACACAGCAATGTACTGCAATTGCCAGTTAAATTGAATATGCAGTTCCACACAAAACAACATAATAAATACAACTATCATTTGATTTAATAGACTGAGCTAAAACAACTCCAATTAAACTTCCTTCAGTATCAGGAAATGTTGCATTAAAAACAATGCTAGGAAATCCTTTTTCTTTTGGGGTGATGGGAGTGGGGGGCATGCATCCTGCAGATAGGGTTACCACCTGTCCCACTTTGCGAGGGACAGTCCCTCTTTGGGCAGTTGTGTCCTGACAAAAAATTAAAAAAATGGCAAATGTCCTGAGATTTTAGGACAAAATTCTTTCCTATATTTTATGTAATAGTTCCATAAAACAGTTATTCTGTATCTAAAAATACCTAATGTTATAAGAAATAGAATAAGCAATTAAAATGCTACAAGAATAAGCTTTTATTTTAGGCAAAAAAGTTAAGTTTTATCCTTTGTACTGCTCACGGGTATGTGTCGGCCTGTAAAATCTGATGTTTGTACCAAAAATGTCCCACTTTGGCCATTTGAAAAGGTGGCAACCCTACCTGCAGAAATACAAATAAGCAGAATCATGCAGAATGCTGCAGCCACAGAATACAGAGAAGACTTAAATAAAGCGAAGGATGGCAAACATTGGGGTGGTCTTTGCTGGTGCTCAGCAGGCTTAATTAATATTGTTAGAAAAATGCTGATGATATTAATGCATACTAATTACAACTTTCTAATCAGGAGCCATATTCATGGCACCATAATTTGAAGACAGTTTAATCTGGAATGAGGGAAATATATGCTAGAAGTGTGTGAAGGTATTCTTGGTTAACAGACATATAAATATTATCATGTAAAATGAGAATACAAATATACAGGTTAGTTCTAGCAAGTGGATCTGGAAGGGTACCTTGAAGATCAACAAACCTGGCAGTACAGCATGGAAGATGAAGATGAAGATGAAGATGAAGAGCTGTTAACAACCACTGCAAAGAGATGCTTCTGTCAAGTAGTCTTAGTGAGATCATAGGAAACTAGAATGAACTGTTGCTTTAAAAGTGTGTGCATACATGCATGTGTGTGTGTGTGTGTGTGTGTGTGTGTGTGTGTGTGTGTGTGTGTGTGTGTGTGTGTGTGTGTGTCTATGTGAACCTATGTGTGCATGTGTGTTTCTATGAACTGTCACTTGTTATAGGGAGCCACTTACAAATTACATCAAACACAGCAAAGTGTGTCATTAAAACTCAACTACAGAGCAGAAACTTTGGTCATGACTCCTGCCCAGTTGATCTGGGCTCTGTTAGCAGCCTGGGCACTAATGGTGCTGGTGTAGAAGGAATACGGTTAGCAGGAGAGGTCAACTTCCCCATTCAGGAAGGGTGTCGGTGAAGGTAAGGTCACAGAAGCACTGCATGATGGAAGACTCAGAGCTTCATTTCAGTTCTGAGGGATACAGAGATTAAGCCTGGGGAAGGACTGCATAAACTTCAGCTGAGCATAGAAGACATACCGAAGTATACTTTCACAGCAGCTTGACATAGCCAGGCACTGATATGTGCCTGACAGCTATCAGGGGGAAGGCAGTTTGGAACAGAAAAAAATTCACCGGCCTTTCACAGAATGATGGTTAAAATCCTCAGATGTCACATCACTGTTTTCTGCTGTTTCCAATGCCAGAAATGTGGAAGAATAGTGGGTCAATATGGTTGTGGTGGAGGGGGCCAAAAAATGAAAAAATACATATTATCATTGTTGACATCACTCTGATCTTTGTCCTGACCATGCTTCCAGATGATAACACTGTCATTTAATCCATGGTCCTCATTCTGAATGTCAATCACCAGCAAAAAGAAAAAAAAACACAAACTACATCAACAGTTACTCAAAACACAGGTAGTGCTCAGAAGAACATGCTGTTCAGCAATCTTTTGTGTGGAGAGGATGACATGAAAGTGAAGAAAACGTTTTTTGCACATGTGCACGGCAACACAAAACTACCACCAATGTTCCCGTACTCTTTAAAGCTGTCCCTTTTGTTAGACAACGGGAAGAAACTAAGCTCTGTCTCCATGTTGTTGTTGTGTCTTTCGGCTTTCCCCGGTTAGGGGTCGCCACAGCGGAACTCCGGTCCGCTAATGATTGGCAGTAGATTTTTATGTACCAAGTTGCCGGCCCTGAAGCACAACCTTCAATGAAGGTACGCCCATTCACGCATGTCTCCACACAGAAGCCGCTCTAGCTGAGAATCGAACAGGACAACGTCTTACAGTGAAGCGACAATGCTACCATAGCACCACCACCGCAGTTAAGTTCTGTCTCCATACTACTTCCAAATTACCTAGATTTTCATTCTTCATGCCAACTCTTCATTCTGTTCCCGTTCCACAAGACTAAGCCCCTTGTAATTTGTCAGTCCTCATCCTCCTTAATTTATATTTGTGGTCAACCCACTATCCCTCCTACTGAATGAACTGAGCCATACAAGGCATCCAGAATAATAACAAATCAAAAAATGGCAAAAGAGGTGTTAGAGCTAGCCATTACTTCTCTTCCTTATCTTCTTATAAGTCCAGATATATAGTCTGTTTTTGTTTCAGGTCCTCCTCTTTATGCAGCAAATAAAACAATAGCCAATTGAAATACTGATGTGGCTAATGAAACAAATATAGTGTGTGTATCTTTTCTGGATGTTTCTTTATTAATATTTGTTTGTTAATCAGGTGAGTGAGATGTACAGGGACCCTTTTCAGTCTCAACCCAAGCCAAAATGGCAAATAAAGCACATGTAATACAGTGAGTACAATACAGTATAGATATCCTGTAGATGCTGGTAATGCTAATACATAACATTAACTCATAACAAAGGAAATACACATAAAATGGCAATTAGATGTTAAAATGGAATGCTGTAATATAACCAAAATAAAAGGAATGACGGAATACAATCAAACCATGTTAGACAATAATGCAGTGGCTATTATTTTCAGAAAACATACTGTACCAAGTATATAATTTACAGCAGTGGGCACGCAGCATAATGTGTGAAGCACATGCAGAAATGATTCTGAGCTAAATGAGTATGTTCAGTTTAGAAAATATTTACAAAAAGCTTAGGGAACTTCTTATTATGTTTCCTTGAGTCACTGTTTTGTTGAACCTGTGCATTTAAAATTGTGAGAGCAAAATGTTTCCCCCTTCTTCCCAGGAGTTAGTTATATACAGAAATGTACAGAAATGTTAAGTTGCAGGATTACAGTTTCCTATGTGAGAGTGCAGTGGGTGTTGCCCATTGCAAACAACATTTTTTATTTTCAAAATCCACATGAAGAAGTGAACCAAAACAATGCAAAGGTCTCCAGATAAAAGTCAAAATGTAATAACAATTGTAAGCTCTTTCACAGTTAATATAAGAACTGCTTCTTTATGTGGATTTGGAGTTTTATTTATTTGAGTGAACAATTCATCGTTGCTGCTGTATTTTGTGCAGCATTTATTTTTTATTTTCAGTTGCCATCAATGACAAGAGATTCCCAGCATCCTGGATGTCTGTGACACGGGCACCATCCCTCACAAATATGCATCATTATGAGGAATATTTATTAATTTTAGTCTTAAAAATGTTATGATTCTCACAGTTCCACATTGAAAGGGTATGTCAAACATTCAGTGTTAAGAATTGTTTATTGATATCCATGTTAAATAATAATTAATCATATTAATTCCTTAGAAGAACTTTTTATCAGTTCACAAGTAACACATTACCATGTTATGAACTTCCAAGTTGAGGTTTTAGTAGGTGTTCCATGTTTTAACCATTTCTTCCATATTATGAGACGTAGTGTTGCATATTTTAGAGATGGAAGGCTGAGAGCTATGGCAGGCACTCGGTGATTTCAAAAGTCTTTTTAGGTTTTGCTGCATGTCTGGATTCTCAGTCTACCAGAGTACACCAATAGGAAAAAGAAAACCCCACCATCTTGGCTTGTGAGATCATCTTTGAGAGATCTTTCCTTCTTGAATATAAGATATCAATGAAATCCTAATTACAAAATTACAAGAATATTTTGATCCTGAAACCTCTAGTGTCTCTGTAGCAGAATAAAATTTTTGAAAAGAAAACATAAACCTGAAATAAATTATTTAAAAATGTACACAAGATAAGGTATTTATGGAATTGTTTGATAAGTTTTACAAAAAATGACAAAGATATTTATATATGTGTATATATATATATATATATATATATATATATATATATAAAGAGAGAGAGAGAATACGTATTAATTATATAATTATACAAGAATTACACATTACTAATCGCAAAATGTTTTTTGTTTAAGTGTGATGTAAATCTGAATTAATTATTCAAGTTTTTGCCGTGATACACTTCATTCCTTGTTCATAGGTTCATAGGTTTATAGGTTTATACTAGGCTATCTGCCCTAGGGCATTTATAAGCCTAACCAGAGTGTGTTTGGCTTTTTCCACCCCTTGGAATGAGAATACTGTGCCCATTTAGTTTACTGCGCCTCTGTCTAGCAGTGACACAGAGATGACCCCTGGGGTAAACCTACGATCTCCCATCCACTCGTCAAGATTTCTCTTGAAGAGAGTCAGTGAAGGGCTCTGCCTAACATGGACTGGGATTCTGTTCCAGAGTGCTTTTTCTTTTTATATTTTTAATAAGTTTATCAATGACCATGCCTTAATAACAAGAAATATAACCTGAAACATTGTTACTTGTTAATGCACTTTCATTATGCTTTACAATACCCATGTAGATGACTATACAAACCAGATTAGTCATATAACTATAGCCAGAATCTGGCTACTGGCACACATTTGTTTTTTCTGAGGAATTTGTAATGATTACAGTGCTCAGGCATAAGAACCTTATACATTCTTAGGACACCTCCTACTCTTTGGCTTAGTGTCTGTCTATATATATATATATATATATATATATATATATATATATATATATATATATATATATGGGTCTACTTTACATGATCGAACTTTCAAATGTTTGAATTTCATATGGCTGAGACCATATGATCGACCATTTAAAAATTTGAACATGTAAAAAATAAATAAATAAAACAAAACAAAAACAAAAAATACACACTCCTAGCAGGGGGCCAAGCCCCCCCGCACCCCCCCACACTGCTCACTATTTAAATATACCAACTTGGAGATCGCACTACATTGCGGAAAAGGGAAATCTTCCCATTCCGTGCTGTATGGAGATCTCCATTCAGACCGTTTGAACTTTTAAAAGTTCGATCATATGGTCTCAGCCATATGGAAGTCGATCTTTTAAAAGTTCAACAATCTGAAGGGGGACCCATATATATATTAATATATATATATATATATATATATATATATATATATATATATATAAATATATATATAGGTTTACAATCAGAAGGTCGAACCTGACCCCATCGAATGATGGGAACCATCGACCCCTTTCCACAAAACCGACAATGTTGAATTCCGACATTGTTGAAATACAACTCGCCATAAACCTCGGAACGAGCTTTAACATGGGTTAAGATGGGGGAGAGATTTGTACTTTGACAATGTCGGGTTCGACATTGTCGCCATTCGGCCTCCAGACTTTGAGTGAAGTATTCAACCGAACCCACTTTGACCTTCTGATTGTCACCCTCTATATGTGTGTGTGTGTGTGTGTGTGTGTGTGTGTGTGTGTGTGTGTGTGTGTGTGTGTGTGTGTGTGTGTGTGTGTGTGTGTGTGTTATATGAGCTACATTACAGAAAATTCTAAACAAATCTGTCCAGTCACATGGTCTCTTCTAAAGAAATCCCAATTATTATGAACAGCATGGCATAAGATGGAATTGCTAATAGCATATAGGGTAAAAAATTATGTTTTTCTATTTCTGTAACACTATTTAATGACACTGACTGTTTTAACCCATACAGATATTTAAAAAACTTGTCTGAGTTTCCTTACAACTACATACTGCAATTTTTTTGGGAACAATATTCAGTCTAAGATTTGTAACTTGCCTTCCTTGAATCCAAGCATCGGTCACTTAAAATAACCCCCAGGAATATTAAATATGTTGTGGACGGCATCTCTGTGTATGCAGAAGAGACTTGCAGTCTACTGGTCATGTATGCATTCAAGCAATGAACTCACCGCCAACTTTGTTAGTTTAATAAACAACTATGACAGTTCTGCTAAAGTAAAAGACTAGTAAAAGGGCAATAGTCACATGGCATATATTCATATATATTGATTTTTTTCACATACTGTTCTGTATACCCTCTCCAAATAAACCATATAGTAACCAAAACATGAGCATCATATGTATGTGATCGTGTATCTGTTTTGAATGTATTGATTGCTTGTGAATATTAATGTATTCATCTTGTGGTGATAGGAGATGTAAGAAATGTCTATGTCAGTATTTCATATGATCCAGTTTTTAAAGTAACTACATCAAGTCTTATCTCACAAAATAGGTTTTATGCAGGTATATATACAGATTTTTTTAAATAATGATTTTTTTTTTCATGATTGAAATGTTTTTTTAAGAATAAATGCTACTTCAATAAGGCTACTGTGGTCTCCAGTTATGCATGTGTGTTCATGTCTTGGCTTAAAAGCTTTCTTTCTTTATGATACAGATAATATTTTTAAAGATACAATTATTATATATGGCAGATTTATAAGTGAATTTTATAAATGATTGTTTATTTGTGAAAGGAATGCAGAACATTTCATGCAGTTCTTGTATTATATCAGCAAGTGAGAACAGCTATACTTTTAATCCTTTCCTTACTTTGGAAAGAATATTATTTTTGGATTTTGGGGTTCAGAGAATGAACAATGAACTAGCTACAAATATGTACATGAACCAGAAGTCTGTCATTTTTTTTTTTTTTTTAATTTTTACTGCATTCACAGATCAGTCATCCACAGCATATTACAAGTAATATTCATGGAGGTCTCAGATGTTTGAATTCATGGAATGCAGGTTACAAAACCCAAAGTAAACACTGACTGCAGAAATGTTAATGCATAGTTACAATGAAAATTTAGTCAGACAAATATGTGAATTTGTCATTGAATTAGAATGCTTAGAATGGTTGAAGAAAAGTATTCTGCGTCCAAAGAAAAATAACATTCCTTTTATTACCAAATATGCTGTTAAATCGACATAAGAGGTTATGTGAAGAATAATTGGGATAATGTGGCATGTATCTGTCCTGTCAATTTAAAATTTAATAAAAGCTGATACATATTAAAATCTACATACTGATTACACTTATTTAAATACTAAATTTTAAAACTGTAAGATAAAACTTGTGTTTATATCACAATTTGTGCTTATGTTAATTTTCTTGTGGAAAAAAATAGTTGCTAGTTTAGGAAACATTGCAGAGGATGTAAAAATAATATTTGAGTGAAAGGAATAATAGTAAAAGCTCATCAGTTTACATGTTGGTGATAATAGTAAAAGCTCATCAGTTTACATGTTAGTGATAATGGTGATAGCCATATGTTCAAGTTCAGATGATTTATGGCTGTGTTGCTATATGCTCAGTGTGGAGACACACATAATGCTTGTTGTGAAATGTGAAACAGTATGGCAAATAAGACTTAAGTGTATAATAGCAAAGTCCTGAGTAACTGATTCATCCTTTACCATATGTAAAAATAAACTGTGATCTGCTGTGATTATTAACATCTGGTTGTCATATAATTAAGGTGCTGCATGGAGGAATATAAATCTGTCTCCTGTAATGGCTGTTTTCCTATTAGGTATGATTGATGGAGAATTCCCAAAACATTTTCTTTACTTGTATGTATATTTTAAATATAATCCCATTTCAGTATTCAGAGTTGTCATTATGTCTTTTTAGCATAGAAATGAATAAAACCCCCTCTGTCATTCCGTTGTATATCACTTTTCTTTCAGGCTGCCTGAAACATGTGCTACCTTTCTTTATACTTTATCATGTTTAAAACAATTCAGTAGGGGAAAAGCAATCTACCTTGTCCTTAGACTTAGGCAATAACACCTGATGAATTCATTCTACTTCCATCTAGTCAGCAGCCTAGATATGAAAGAAGTTTTTTTTTTTTTAATAAAAATTATTTCAGCCAAACACACTCTCACTCAGCCATGTGCAAAATGCAATATTTACCAATTATTTCAGCTAGACTGATTCTCCAGGTCCTCTTCTTTACAACATGTATAAGCAAATTCAGCTATACTCATTCAAGGCAAATGCATGTCGCTGATCAGATGCACTCCTCCAGTTATTGATTTAATGTAGCTCTAATTTTATTTTTTTCATGGATGTCTGCATCCCTAGTACATAAACAGAGTTCTTCAGTAGTTCCCTCTGTTGTCCTCATCATCATTCATACAGGGGCTGGGGTAACTAATTGTGCTGGGGTAACTAATTGTCCTGGGCTGCTCTATTGCCTTTAACTCACAGGCACAACATTTCCTGGACTTTACCAACACAAACACCCTGGACCAAACAGTGCACACTCCAACCAGAGGATCAAACGTACTGGACCTAGTACTCACCAACAAGGGACTGCATTGCAACCCCCCCACACACACACACACACACACACATGTGTCATGTCTTTCTCAAAATAAAAATCAACACAGAAAAAACAACTAAGCCCATAACAGTTAGGAACTATTTTAAAGCAACTACATCCTATTAAACAACAGTTTGCCAAAATTCACAACTCCCCCAAACCCTGAGAACATGGCTATCTATGCAGTATTATTTACAGAAACCCTATACAAACATGTAAATGGCTGCATTGAGGCTATTGTGCCAACCTGAAGTACAGCCCAGATCTAACACCAAAAACAAACTCCATGTGAAATTCTTACCTTAACACATAACTATATATAACAAAAGAAAACAGTTGTGGCCAAAATCAGAAAGGGCAACTCTCACAGAGACAAAACCTCTCTGATTCAACTTAACAAGAAATTAAGATGTCGAATAAAGTTTAACAAGACCAGTTATGAAGTCAGGATAGCCTCTCAGGCTAAGGCCAATCACAAAGCCTTCTTCATCTATGTTAGGAATCTTAAAGGCAACACTCAGCAGTCTGCAGGTCAGTGGTAAATGGCACAACCTTCACTGACCAGGATGACAAAGCAAAACTACTGGCTGATAAATTTAGCTCTAACTTCATCCCCCCCCCCCACTCCCTTCAAACACTCCCTGTGAAATCCCTTCTGGAATACTCTCCCCCAACTATCAACAGGGAGCAGTTTCTGTTGGCACTCACTATGGCCAAAAACACTGTTTCACTGGCCACGACAATATCCTTGGCTGCTTCCTAAATAACCTAAAACAAGACCTAGCAGAACCCCTTGAGGCACTTTTCAACTACAGCCTCAAAACAGGTTATGTGCCAGGTGAATGGAGGGCTGCAACAGTCATGCCTCTTCATAAGAGCGGACTAGCAACTGACCCTGAGAACTACAGACCCATCAGTCTGACAAGTCTGGTATGCAAAGCCATGGAAAGAATTACCATGGAAACGATCAATAAGGACACTGACATCCTACAGACACTGGGCCCATCACAGTTTGGCTTTGTTAAGGAAAGGCCTTGCCTACTCAACCTGATAGACTTCTTCAGGAGCATCATCAAGGCTATGGATAAGGAAAAAATGTTGCATACCACCTACCTTGACCAGGCCAAGGCATTCAATACAATACCCGCAGGCAAGTATTGTTGACAAATTCTCAGAACTAGGCATAAATCCATACAGAACTCACTTGATTTCTAGCTGGTTCAAAGATAGAACCCAAGAAGTGAGGATCAGGGAGACCACCTCCATGGAATACCCCAGGGCTCTGTGTTGGGCCAGCCCCTGTTTGACATGTACTTCTTGGAAGTAAAGGCTAAGGTCAAAGGCCTCTGGCTCACCATGTTTGCAGATGACTGTAAATAGAGTGCTATCATAGATTCCCCCATGACAGCAACATCCTACAAATGACTGGTGCTAAAGCCACAGATTAAAACCCAATATAAAGACATGCATTATAGTGGCCTTTGGAAAACCATCCACCTAAGCTAATTACTCCATTGATAAATACCCCTAAGAGTTGACCCGATAGTTGTGGATCTGTGAACATATGTAAACAGTAATCTGGCCTTTGACCAACACATAAATAGTAAGAAAATCATTCTGCATCACCCAATTCATAAGCAAGGATATGGCTTCTAGGTCCAAGGAAGTTATAGTACCACTCTACTCAACCATTATCAGACCCATCATTGAGTACAATGCCCCCTTTAGCATGCAGTTAACCAGGCACTTGCAACAGTCTGAATGCCCTCAAAGGTTCCTCACCAGCAGAATCCAGGGTATGAATACCCTGTCCTACACAAGTCACCTTAAGGCCCTATCTCTGTATTCAGTCTCCTACAGGTTACTGACAGGCAATCTATGCCTAACATATAAGGCATTCTCATATCCACCTCTGATGAATTTATTGCACATCCATAAAACAAACAGTACCAGAAACACTAGATCCAATTACCTGAACTGTGCCAATGACATAAATGGAACATATGGGAGAGTAGAAAATGTGTCTCAAAGTATCCCTGTACTATGGAATAAGCTCCCCAGCTATGTGAAGCAATTTAAAAGAAACCTTGAACATTGGATGGGAAATTGTCTGGCCCCTGTGTTTCTGATGGACAGAGGTCAAGAGTAAGAAAATGAATCCCCAACTAACATAACACCCCCACATGACCCTTAGCTACCTCTTTACTGAAATACCACCTTATAGGCCTGCAAGGATCTCTGACCTAAAACTGGGTAGGATTGCATGGCTAGACTTGTCAGGATCCTGGTGGTCACTAACCTAGTATAAACAGTGTCTGGCAGTTGGCTTACAGGATTAAAGCACCATTAACCAACTGTTCCCTGTGGTCCAGTGGTGCAAAGTGTGACTCCCTCAGCCTCCATTGCCTTCCTATGTGACCGTGAGCATGTGGCTTAACCAGACACTGGTCCTGGGCTGAATCTGGAAAAGGTCCACAGAGATCAGTGTCCTACTCCAGAAAACAAACACAAATAAAATCAAAAATAAATAAACCTATAAGGCATTATGAATATGATAGTTATTTTCTAATTCTAGATTCAGTGTACTTTTTAACAAATCTGAAGGAGAATTTGAAAGTTATATTCTGTACCACTGAATGGCCTCATATCCATGAGATGGTGTAATCAAATGCTGCTCTAAAATTCTGAGGTGAAACTACCAAAACCTGCAGAGCTTTTGAGCTACACTTAATTTTGTTAATGTAGCTCACACCACTGACAAAAATTTTCAACATTATCAGATCACCTTCTTTGTCAAGTACAAATATTTATGAGTATTTATTTTTGTATGGATTAATGTAAAATATCAAAAAGTTTACAGTTTGGTGTATATTTTAAACTGCATATTATAAATGTTAATATGTTTTGCACATTATAAATTTTATGTTTATATATATTACATAGCTGCGGTGGTACAGCGATAGCGTTGTTGCCTCACAGCAAGAGGTTCTCCTGTTCAATTCACAGCTGGAGTGCCTTCTGTGTGGAGTCTGCATGTCCTCCCCGTGGTCGAGTGGCCTCTGAAAGACATGCGTGAATGGGTGTACCTTCGCTGGAAGTTGGGCATCGGGCTGGCAACTCGGCAACATAAAAAAAAAAATCTACTGCCAATCATTAGCGGACCAGAGTTCCGCTGTGGTGACCCCTAACCGGGAAAAGCCAAAAAGACAAACAACAACATATGCAAATGCAGTTTTGTAGATTTGGCAATTTCATTGTTTTCAGGCAACACTTATGAGTTAAAATTTTCAGAGCTTTTCATGAAAATGTTGTCATTTTTCAAAAGCAGGTAAAAATCTCCCTGTATGTTTCAAGACATAACATTTTCTTTTCTTTTTGGATACCTAAAGTATCATAAAATATTTGCTAAACTTATTGTCACTGATTTAAGCAGACAGTTCAAGCCTTTTAAAAACTGTAGATTTATGGTATTTGTTCCCAAAATTTACAACACAATAATTTCTTCAGAGCTATTCATGAATGTAAGTAACATCTGTCTTTTATCATATACGTCATGAGAATTCTACATTGTGCTATAACAGTACAAAATATCAAAAACTGACAAACTCTAAGTTCTACATTTACTTTACAGAATTAATTCATGTAATTTAAGAGTTTTCTGCCTTCTGGTCTTAAATGTATTATACAGCCATTTCTTTAGCCTGCCTCAGGAGCATGAGAAGTACCACATCACAGATACGGTTCAAGCATACCTCTCAACCTCTGAGCATTAAAATATATAGCATTGGCTTTTAAAAGTCATAGCAGAGGGTCAGAAAGAAGAGTATGTTTTTATTTTGTACAACAGAAGTTCTTTATATACTACACCCCCTATTTACTGACAGCCAATCTTTCCACATGCTTGGTTAATGTATTTAATAAACTATGTTCCCATAAAAATGATTGACTTTATGAGGAACATCGTAAATCCATGAGTCTCAAGGCTAAATATGAGGGCCAAAACATAGCTCTATGCCAAATAATAGCAGCTGAGAGATATGAAAACACATTTCTGTGCCACAAAATAAGATTTTGTTCTCAGATTGCACCACTTTTACTGTTTCCTTTCCTGATGCTGTATCATGAAACTACATTGATGAAGGCATGCTTATTAAACATGTCAGTTTTCAGTAGTTTCACCCAAAGCTAACAATGCAGCCATTTTAAAGAATATCATGAAACCAACAGATGTATTTTTTAGATCCAGAATAAATCGGCTTTTTTTTTTTTGCATACTAGGAGACTTTTTGCACTTGCTATGTAAAATTCATGTTCTTGTCAAACAAGAAACTATTACTTTAATTCAGGAAGACTAGTCATAAAGTAACTATTCAGACATTTAAACTGTAACTACTGAACATGCATGTTTTTAATACAGTTTCTGTTACCACTGAATTCATCTTGCACCATTTCTCTTCCTTTACAACACCCAGCTTATATGTGCAGTATGTTTCTATTTACACCTACTTTTTTTCAGTATTGCTGAAATTTGACTGTAATACACACATAAACTGAGAAATATTTGGTCTGATTACTTAGCAAAATACTCAGGCATAAGGTTTTTATGAAACCGTGCAAGGCCTCACTGTCCTGCTGGTTCATGGCAGCTATCCATGCACTTACTAGGCTGCATTGCTGCAGACTGTTTTTCTGTTGTCTGTTGTACTGGTCCCATGCCACAAACAGTAGGCAGTAAGGAGAATAATTCTTTTTTTTCTAATTCCTTCTGCAAAAAGTTAAGGATAAGGATGCATGCCTGCAGACACCATAACATGAACAAGTATAGTCACATTCTATAGTGCAGCAGAGTCTCAGTGCTGCAGTGTCGTGCATGAAACCGTGTCTTGTTCTCTCTCTCTTTTTGCTATCTGAATGCAGAAGATTCATAGTGAAGTAACTTCCAGATCTCACAAAGATGCCAGCAGGAATTAAGTCCTCACTTAAGGAAAGTATATCTTAAACAAAGAGCTGATGGCACAAGGAGCTCTAACAGTTGCCATTTCAAGGACCCATGCATTGCAAACAGTATGTGTGCTACAAGGCAGACCATGCAACAAAAGACTGAACATATCAGAGACTATAGTACATTATTTCAGAATGCTATGACAAGGTGCGTCACACTTTAACACTCTGTCATTTATGGCCAATGAGTGTAATACACAGGCGGTTTAATGCACCAATGGCAAGCCATGTTTGCAGTTTGTGTCAGGGTAGCACTGGATGATACTTTATAAAGGAAAGAAAGAGGAAAAATGGCAGAAATCAGTAAGACAACATCAATCTACTGCATACTTAGCATCTGATAGCTAAGTGTTTCATATCACTGGCAAGACTGAAGAGACACTCCAGACCATATTTGTGGTGCAGATTGAGGACAGGGCTGAATAATGCATGTTCTTCTAAATAGCAGGGTAAGAAAGGACTGGTAAAACTTCAGGACTTGGCCCCATTTTGTGTGTGTGTGTGTGTGTGTGTGTGTGTGTGTGTGTGTGTGTGTGTGTGTGTGTGTGTGTGTGTGTGTGTGTGTGTGTGTGTGTATGTATGTATGTTACTGTGTGTATGTGTGTGTCTGCTCATGTATAGATATCTGTTCATGCCTATATCTATTTGTG